>NC_068357.1:34633190-34843190 GCF_020536995.1 Dreissena polymorpha
GGATATTAAAAGCAAACATGAATGAACCTCATTTGAATTATCATTTTTTATATTTAAATTCTAAATGAAAGCAAAATAACTGAAAATAAGTTTTGTTAAACATCACATTAAACGTTTTTCATTTTGTTGTATACATTGATCGGCATTGCGATGATACCATTAGTGTATGCTTTTTTTACCGTATGTGTTTAATTATTGAGCGTAAGCTTAATGTTTCCTTTTTATGTTTCTTCTTAATATCGTATAAAAAAAACTTTGGAACAAACACATTAAAAAATAGTTTTCCTTTTGTTCTGAATAAATTTATTAAGTTATTACAATAAATGCATTATACATGTAATTTCATTTTCGCAGACATCGACGAGTGTGAAAATGGTAAGGAAACATGTGACCAAAACTGTAAAAATACAATCGGTGGATACAAATGCGAGTGTCAAGTTGGATATTTCATGGAAAATGATAATGCCACGTGTACAAGTAACTATTATTCTGTATTTGTCGCCGTTTCGTATGCTTACTATAAAGCATCTATAAAACAAAATGTATTTATTATTTAGTTGTGTAAATACGTATAAGTCGTTTTTATTATTCATTTATTTGATAAACGATACTAGTTAAAGTAAATTCGTATATTTTTCATATAAAAGAAAGAATACTAAATTTGTTTATTATAAGCACATATATATTGTCTACTGGTATGTCTTTTTTGCTCGGTTTAATTACAATATTACGTTATATTGCAAACGGGTTTCTAAATAAAACGCGAGAATATTTCTTTTCCAGAATGCACGAACTGGACATATGGTGAGAACTGTTCCACGAAATGTAAATGCAATGTGACCAATACTGAGTCTTGCAATCCAACAAACGGAACTTGTACGTGTTTGAATGGCTGGCATGGTGGGCTTTGCTACGATGACGTGAACGAATGTAACTCCAATTCAAACGTGTGTCCCAAAAATTCCCAATGTATTAACCTGTCAGGCAGTTTTACATGCGAATGTGACGCTGGATATCTCAAGAACAGCTCTGGTCTGTGTCAAGGTAAGTAAAAAGATAATAATGATCGATAAATAACACAGAACGTTAAACAGAATAGAAATGACGTGTTATTTATGGTGTTGTTTAAGGCAAAGAAACATTTTAAATAGTTTAATCCCAAAACGGTAGTCCAAACATTTGCCGATTTTTGTAAAAAGGAGTTTCTCAGCGGAAAGATAGTTAAAATGCATTACTAAAGAAAGAAATCAATTACGTTAACATACTCAACAGATGCCTCCAGGGCCCGTTTTCACCAACCCATTCATAGCAACCTATTATTTGACGTGATATAAATAAATATACTTTAAATGAAGAAAAGTTAGTTGAGCGTTTTATGCAACTGCCATACATGAAATGTTTCAAATGAAGAATTGTTTTGTTAGAGGTAGTTGTTCAAGATGTATTGTACTAAAAAACATTACAGTTCTACAAATGTGTTGTGCTTTTAGACATAAGACATAGTTGGTGAATATGGGCTCTGATCTATCAGTCGACCATGACATATGACACACGAATGGGCGTTTTGCATACATGATGACGTCTTTGCGTTGTAAACGTTTGTATTGTGAATTTTAACTAATAACCAAGGGTCTAGAGCATATCCGTTTTTAGAACATGTGCTCGTTTAATTATTTTGATGATGTTTTTTTTCATTTATATAAAACGTTGTAAATGAAACATTGTATTCTTTTCAAGCGTGTCCTCAAGGACGCTTTGGTAAAGGCTGCACAAGCATCTGTTTGTGTGATATGACACATACATCCGTGTGCAACACAGAGAACGGGAGCTGCACGTGTGACGCAGGATGGACTGGCCCCGAATGTAAAACAGACGTCGACGAGTGTGCGTCAGCTAATGACTTCGAATGTCCTGCAAACTCGACATGTGTCAATTCACGGGGTAGTTACGATTGTGAGTGTGACCCGGGTTTCAAAATGAGCAGCAACGGTGATAGCTGTACAGGTGACGTTTATTGCGTAGTTTATAAAGAAAATATATATTTATTTTAAAAAAAACTTAGCTTTCATGATCTTTGACGATATGGTGACTTCTCTTTACAAAAAGGATCTGCCAGCGAAAAGATCATGAAAGGCAACTTTAATCAGGACAATAAATTCAACTACGTTTTAAACTTAACATACTCAACATGCACCTCGAGGGGACCTATAAACCAACTAATTCATAGATTTAAGGCAACAGAGTAGACTACAATAAAGAAAACGTGTTCAGCGACTGAGCATACAAAGGCGTCGCAAGATGCTCATGTCATAAATTAATTGTTTTCAATGAATAATTGTGAAGTCCAAGGAGTTTAAGTCAAAGTCATTGTAAAATTTAGTCTACTATATCGACATGACAGTTAAAACACATGTGCTGTACTTATAGACTTTAGACAAATAATAAGTTGGTAAACACAGACCGTGATCTATTCGACATGATTCGACAACGACAGATTGATAAGAACGGGCAATTCGCGTACCTAATGACGACATTTATATTGCAGACCAGTTAATTTTGTGTTTTAACGAATAACAAAATATCTCTACACATTCTGTTAAAGAAAATGTGCTCGTATACTTACTTCGATGATATATTTTTAATTAATTTATAACAGACATCATGAATGATAAATGTTATTTCTTTTTCTAGCTTGTCTTCCAGGTCGTTTCGGCAAAGACTGTAAAAGCGACTGTTTGTGTGATATGACACATACATCCGTGTGCAACATAGTGAACGGGAGCTGCACGTGTGACGCAGGATGGACTGGTCCCGAATGTAAAATAGACGTCAACGAATGTGCGTCAGCTAATGGCTTCAAATGTCATGCAAATTCGACATGCCTTAATACTCTTGGTAGTTACATTTGTGAATGTGAACCGGGTTTCAAAACGAGCAGCAAAGGCGATAGCTGTACAGGTAACGATTGTGGTAAATTTAACTGCCAAACATCGCAAAACCTCTGCCAATTTTTTCGGAAAATGTGATTTGTTGGTTTTTCTTTCACATATTGTGTTTGCTTTTGTGAATAGTTCAATCCAGAAATTTCAGAAACACAACCGACACTTTTACGGACGGTTATTATTTATCTATTCAAAACGATTTTTTTAAACCCGCATTAATTTGCTTTGACTGTTCTAAGGCGTGACCGACCAGACGGAGCAGATTAAAAGTAGAATACACTAATAATCTCCTGTTCAAAATATATATTGTAAGTAAAAGTTTAGAAATTATTCTTCACAAATACATCTTTAACCATCTAAAGGCTACTGACTTTACAACTCCATTTCAATCAGGTTTTATACCTCAAGATTTCACAGTCAACCAATAAGTTTCGGTATATCACTCTTTCTGTAAAGCCCTCGATGGAGGCAAATATGTTAGAGTCGTATGTTGCAACATTTCAAAGGCTTTTGATAGAGTATGGCACGCCAACCTAATTAACAAGCTACGACTAAGAGGTATCTTGGGCCATGTATCATCTTTGTTACAAATTATATTAATGCATGAAGACGGTGTGTTCTAATTTCCGTTTGATAAACTGACTCATTGTCTATCAATGCTGGTGTCTCTCAATGGTCCATATTAGGGCCTCACCTTTTCTTGTATACAGAAATGAAATTTTTGCGAGATATTCACTGCCCGGTACGCCTGTTTGCAAACGATACTGCGCTTATATAACCGTGTACAATCTGGTAGATGCAGCTACTCAACTCAACGCTTATCTTGAAAAACTCCATTCCTTGGCCGAAATGGTGTTGCTTATTTTCAATCCATCCAAAAGCGAGTCCATAGTAATATCCAGAAAAATCGATGGTCCGATTCAACCCCTCTTTTCCTTAACGACTGCAAAATCAATGAGGTTTTGTCTAAAAAGCATATAAGCCTGATAGTTTCTATCTCTTGGCACAACCACATGAATCCATTAAGAATAAAGCATGGCAAAGGATCAATTTAAGGAGATCTTTTAAGTTTACCCTCGATAGAAAGTCCCTTCTAACTGTATATACGACATTTATTAGACTAATTCATGAATACGCCGATGTATACTGGGATAATATAACTACACAGGATGCATTAGGAATTTAAACGATCCATCATAAAGCAGAATGGATATTTAGGGGGGACACGTCTAGAATTATTGCAAGATTTATCTTATGTAACGTGGTTTGAGCCCTTAAAAAATAGGAGGACTTACTATAAACTTACCATCTTCTTCAAGATGTATAATATTCTATCATCCCCTTTATTTGTCTACACTGATCTCTAGCGCGGGTGAAAGATTGCATATCCACTTCGTCATTCCGACAATATACGCAGCATTCCATGTAAATCACAGCTTTTTTACCATCTTTCTAACCATCAACTATGAACCTATGGAACGCCCAAACGGAACCGGTTAGTACTGCTCCGTATCTCTTTATCTTCAAAGCAAACCTTTACAAAGATAAAAAAGAATGCAATAGAACGATGGTGAGGGAACGCTTTTTGCGAATGTATTGTAGCATTCTAAATGAACATTTGTACGCGAAAATATATTGGATAGTCCATACTGTCAATAGGGGGCGATAGGAGACACATATCACTTTGTCTAAATTTGCCCAATTTATAATTAAAAAAGAGCAATCCTATTTTACAATCTGTCAAGTTTCCTACCAATAACTGTGCAACTTCTTATTCTTGGTGTCAAAGACGAATCATACGAAAATTCTCTGGTATTCAAACATGTTCAGTCTTTCACGCGAGATAGTCCTAGATTTAAAAAATACTCCTTCTCATGAACACACCTTATCCTGTTTACGATGCCCCGCCACGCAACTGTTTGTTTTCTTATCGCAACTTTCTTAAATTGCGAAAACTCAGCCCGTTTTATCTCTTTCGTATAAGATAAAGCATATTACAAATTAATAATGTTGATGTGTATAAACGTAATATCTATACTTTATAATATCCTATATACTTTCTTCATTCCTTTATTGCATATTTATATCAACTTATATTCTACCCTATTTATTGTTTCGACATTGTGTACATTGCAGTAACATGTTTATTTGTTTATACCTTATCAGCTGCACTCTTAAATGACAGAAGCGAGACATAGCATAAGCCTCGAGCTTTTTTTCTCAATCATTTCTAAACAGTCCGAATTGTAAGCATATTTTATTCAACGTAGTATGCATGTTTGTTTTGTATTATATTGTTTAAATGTATTCTACAAAACACTTAATAATTGGTAATTAAACTAAACTATCTAAATTGGATCTGTTTTCAGAGTGTTCAGACAACACATACGGAAGAAAATGTTTCAATCCGTGCGCATGCGTTATAGAGAACACATTTTCCCACACCCAGTCCTGTGACATTATCGATGGAACATGCAAGTGCACTGGAAACTGGACGGGGAATACTTGCCAAATCGATGTAGATGAGTGCCAAGAAGATGTGTGTAAGGATCAAAACGCCGTATGTTTCAACACTGATGGTTCTTTCGCTTGCTACTGCAAGAAGGGCTTTGTAAAAGACGATGTTACCAAAACGTGTTCGAATGTTACGACAGGTATAGCACTTATGTATTATTATTAAGTTTAAATGTTTATTATTAAAACATTAACAGGGACTTGGCAATTTGTACGAAATGTGTATGTACAAGACAGTGTTCAAAAAGCCAATATAATTGAGTTTATCATACCAACAATTCTATGATTTGTGAAGGGTCCATTAAGATCATTACGCGTTATACAATTTGTTAGTTGTAGAAAAGAAAAGAGACATGCAGATAACACTGAAAATTGACGCTCGGAGTATTAATCTTACATCAGACAGGGATTTTGCAGTGGTTGCCGGAAAAGTTACATTATCGGTATGTACTGACGCATGTGCTTTTCATTTATTAAGTTACGATTACACATCGTGAAATACGCAATGAATTGAAAACGATTTTCGATTACATTTCAGTATATGGTGAATATAGTGTTTGATAATGAGTTCGGTTACCAAGTTCAAACACGTGTTTAATATAATAGGGCATAAAATGACGACGCTTGATTTTTTACAAGCGTATATTAACAGCGTGTTATTTAGCCATATAGGTTAAACATATGTTAAAGTTCTTCTGACGTAACGCCATAACCTTTGAGGACAACAATGCGCGAAATTGTACATCATGAGTTGTAAATGTAAAAGAATATGAAGCCTATGAACATGTTCAGTATTTGATTCTCGGGCAATAACCATAACGTTTTGTATTAAAAAAAACACTGGAGACATTAAAATAACAAAATGCTTGTTACATGTAAATAGCTGTTTGATTTTAAAAATTGTCTATTTGTTTTAAGAAACACGATGTTTGTTTATAAATTATACATAAAATATATTGGCATTTTGTACTACGCACGTTTCATTGCAGCTACGGACCTACCTGTTGCGGTTTATTACAAATTTCCAAATTGTCATTAAGAATCTACGGTATGCTGTTTTATATGCAAGCGTTTCATGTGTACTTTTTAATCCTGGAATGAATTGCTTGAACTTCACGTATATTAAATTATACTGTCATATTATTTTTTAAATATAGTATTATACTTGTTATCGTTTTCGCAGGAGCGGAAGCTTAGTAATAGACTTTACACTTTTTTACAACAACGCTGCTGATACGGTTACAAGTGTTACTAAGGCACTAGGCGATCTTAGGAATGGAACAAACATCACGTATGACGGAAAGATTGTTGAAGCAATCTCAGGTGGGTGAATATTCAGGTTCACCAAAATCAGCTACTGCCTAATAAATCGGTCAATATCTGTAATGATATTTTGTTTCAAAGATTTCATTCATTTTAAGAGGCAAGCTGAATTGCACAGTATATCACTATAACGTGTGACACATTGTTTGTCAGTATTAATGAACTAAGCAAGCTTTTCTATAGCCATCATATTCTTATTTGAAAAACTGATTACGGCAACTTGACCAGTGGCGACTAGACTAATTATCACAATGTTTTCATTTCCCCTGAGCAGAACCACTTGCTAACGCCACGCTGTGTGGTTTGTTCGAGGAGATAAGAGGAGGTCCGTGTGAATACGGAATGGCGTGTAACGTTACAAACGGTGTGGCCTCGTGCGTAGTGAACATTGTGCCCACAGGTGCGTATGACTCAAAGTTATATTCCAATCTATTGTATCATCCAATATTTTGCAATAAATAATATAAATAATGTGTACACTGTCAACAGGTATTACAATTGTATTAGTGAACAACACAAAAGATTCTCGTTGTAACGTTATAAAAGTCTTGTATGGTGTTTCTGATGAGAATTGTAATTGAAAAAGTACTGATAACCATATCGCTACGTTATTAAACCTTGATTTATTTGAGGTAATTTTCATAATTCGGATTTAACATAATGTGTTTTGTTATTTTACCGAATAATTTCATGTTAAGTATAAGACATTTAAAGCATTTGCCTAGTCACAATTTCAACTTTAGAACATGCAGGTACTGATTGTATTTAAATTGGTGTTAACGAATGTGTACATTAGTGCACAGGTGAAGTCGCCTAGTCATTACAAGAGATAATGTAGAATAGTAACTACATTAAGTTCCTTCACAGGGGACGTCATCCAGTCATTACAAGAGAGTATGTTGAATAGTAAATACATTAAGTTCCTAATAAGCATCTGAATTTAGTTTTAATAATTCGTTCTCAAACTTTAATAGCAAATATCTATTTCGGTATAAGGTCAAGTTATAAATATTTGTTTTATTAGGAAACATGAAGGGTATAATATATAATGACATTATTACCGTAATTTTTAGTCTGTCGGACAATCTAGCTGATCGTTTGTGTTACTGGAGCAGATAGTATATCATCCTAAAAAAAACTTATTTTTTCTGTCTTTCATACAATGTTTCGCTGCCCTTTGTTTTTTCTGTCACGAGCAGTATATTATACTATAACTATGTTTTAATCTTTGGGACAAAGTCGAGCTGATAACGGCTGTTAGTCTGACAAACAATACATGTTATTATAACTGTGTTCTTCGCAATCTGTCAGACAATTCCAAGCTTTTCGTTGGTGTTTCTGTGACAAACAATGTATTATATAATTACTTTGTTACTGATTAGGCTTCAGACAATGTCAAGTTGAGCGTTGTTGTTGTTGTTTGTTTGACGATCATATTGTAACGATGTTGTTGTCTATCTTTCAGACAGTATCGATGTTGATGATTGCTGTACTATAATACTGAGTTTTTCTTTTTGCCAGACAATGTCAAGCGGATAATTGCTGCTTCTGTGACGAGCAATGTTTCATACTACTACTATGTTATTGATTATATTTCAGACAACGCCAATCTGATCGTTGGTGATTCTCTGACAAAGCATGTTTGTTGACTGCAAGACAGATCCAAGATTTTCGTTTGTGTTTCTATGACGAGCAATGTATAATACTTTAAATATATTACTGATTATGTTTCAGACAATGTAAAGCTGATCATAGGTGTTTCAGTGGCGGGAGGTCTAATTCTGGCTATAGGAATTTGTACAGCGATATGTATTGTGATCAAAAGAAAAGCGAGGAACGCAAAAAAGAACACCCTAAGGCTGGATAACCTCAATCGGTACAATGAGTAAAAGAACATTTTTATTGTTCAGTGTCTTGACATTTTAAGTTATTAGTCCTGTAATGAACCGTATTCTTAAATCGACTGATTTAAACAATTTTGAATCACTAGACAAAGGTATAAAAGGTACGCATTGATTTGTCGAAGCTTGCTGCTTCGAACATGATTAAAGATAGGCGCCGATAGGCGCCGACAATCATGTTTAATGAACATGATCGAACTGAGCAGTATGTACGTGTTAATAATTATGTTTTAATTCGCATCCTGTCAACACAACAATTCGAGTTTGACACGTATCATATGTACTTGATATCAACACGCAGCATGGAATGTCGGCTATTTGACACAAAAATAGGCATTTTCTGGTCTTTATACGCTTATTGATAACCAAACAAAAATTGTATTCGTTCCGCAAAAGTAAATAGAATTATTTCAATATTCGAAAGTTCAAATATTCATTGGCATCACTATCACAAAACGATATGTGATTTTGTTAAAGTGAGCAAAGCTTTAAATAGTTTGAAAGTTTGAACACACAAAACTAATCGATTGTTGTTATTTACGCTGCTTTCAATAACTTGTTCAAAATACAATCGTTTACCCGTTAAATATAACGTTAAGTAAAAAACACTAATCAACTGTTTAGTTACTGCTGTAGAAATGATAAAGTTCATTATGATGCCAAATGCTACATAACTATTTGCTCAACATTTAGATTTGATGGACAAGGTGGGAAGGTATTTTGGAGATCACCATCCAAAGAAGTTCGCCATGGAAGTACGTGTGTTTGTTTCTTATGTTGTGTAGTGGTACACGTTATTACTTTTGATTGTTGATAACTATTAAATATAACAAGGCCTTGTATTCTGGATATCGTAAAAAACGTCAGGATATTTCAAAATAACTAATGGTCGTGCATTTTATTGGTAATTGGGAGATATTGAAAACATATTGTTCAGTCTGTTGTCTCAGCATAAATGTGAACTATTTTTTTCAAAAAAATAGTGCTTTATAAGTAGATCTATACGATGTCTGTATGAACGAATGAATTATTGGGTTGCGTTGCGGTTCAGGTACACTATCAAACACACTGGTAGAATTATTAAAATATGGTCAGTATATAATTCGACTCATTAAAAAATTTCAGATGAACCAGATGCCCCAAGGTATAGAACATGGCGATCCATGGCTCTGTCATTCAGGCAGGATGCCGTTCAGGTATAAGTAAAAAAAACATCGACTACATGTGGGCCATGCCTTGTGAAAAAGGGGTTTAATGCATGTGCGTAAAGTGTCGTCTCAGATTAGCCTGTGCAGTTCGCACCGGCTTATCAGGGACGACACTTTCCGCTTTTTCGATTCTTTTGTTTAAAGTCTCTTGGAGAGCAAAAATGAAGATTTGGAGGAAAGGGTTGTCCCTGATTAACCAGTGCGGACTGCACATATTACTTTGGGACGACAATTTACGCACATACATTAAATCCCTTTTTATCAGAGCGCGGCTCATATTTTTGTTTCTTGAGTGATTATAATCTGGTTAACTATCTATATTATGTGGAAGTATTGTACAAAGAATGCTAGAAGATTGTTTCATTTCGAGTAAATTAAGTTGAATATTATTTCAGATTCCGAGAATAGTTGCAGACGAGAATTCGGGTACTGCAGGGTAGTGATTTACAGTACGAAGAAAAGGCCAGGAAAAAACACTAATAAATAAGCTTTTATTAGATTTCCTGTGAATTTCGATTCCACCGAATCATATTTAAAGTGTATATATGCAAATTTCGTTTCGTACACCCTATGTGGAATCTGACATTATTATTGTGTATAAGTTTTAATACTAATCAATGGTGTGTTATCATTTGTTTTGAATGTCCAATTAGGTTTTCATAATTGCTATATTTGTTGTCTATTTTTATATATTTGTTTAATATGTGTTTTGTATTATTTTATTATTTTATCTAATGAAAAATATGAACGTTCAATTTATGTTGAAATACTAACAGAATTTGTACAATATTATATAAAATACTGATCATATTCAGATACAAAAAACATAGTCCATACGGTTCGTTTGTTTGAATTGACACCACAGGTTGTTTTTTCAAGTCGTGACAACGCATTTTGAGTTTTAAACCTATTTATTCATGATCCAAAAGATAACAAGTACTTTATATATCAGCAAAAGCAACCAAAATGCCTTTTTAGCATATAAACACTAAAAATTCAAGTGACACTTTGGTATCTTTTAAAGTGTATTGTGGCGTTTTGTAAATAATTATGTACACTATGATGATTTGTGTAGCTACTCGTTAAAAAGGTGGTTATAACTTTCTTTAATACATAATATTAAGTTGCATGTGTTTCATACGTTTTGTATACTTTCTGTATTTTGTCTTACTACTAATTTTATTTCGTGTTTAAAAATATGCAAGATCTTTTCTATTAAGTACTGTTTCCGCTGGTTTGTCTTTTATTTCTTTTTCTCTTTTAATTTTTAATAAATCATATAATATTTAAATTTACTGTTGTTGTTTTCATTTTAATACATGCATCTTATCGTGATCATGGAACCTGTTTAAATTCTCAATATTTCTTGTTAATCTTCCATATGCGGTTAAGCAGTTTAAAACATCAGTTTAATTGCGTTGTGATGTTTTGGGTAAGTGGTTGCTTTCCATTCAGTAGAACGTTATGCTACTTATAAGAGTACCGTCGTCACAGCTGGTGTTCAACAAGCTAAGATTCCCATGACAACCACTGAAATAGTGAAGGACAAATAATCGACTAGACTCGATTTATCATCGCGCTTAGATACTACATAGCTTCCGATTATTCTACAAAAATTAGTGTTTTAAATCTTGTATATACAAATGCAATTTATTTAACACCAGTTAAAATCTTCGAAGTACTTTCTCTGAACTATGCAAATTTGTGTACCATCGCAATGAGGTTAAAACTGTAAAATATGGTTCTCTGTTTGCCAATGTTTTTAACTGATCACGAAATGTATTTAAGTTCCTGTTCTACAATCAAAGAGTATTGTCTGTAGAGGCGGTTTACATATATTAACGCACTTCAATACTAAACAACTACTACTACTGACCTTCTGGTTGTGTTTATGAGTAAAAAATATAAGAATTACTTCACAGAAAAAGGGCATTAACCATTGTAGTGAAGTGTTAAACGGGCTAAACACGTTGCGCTTAGGTCCGTAAAATGCGAATAACTTTGTCGGGCTGACTGTTAAGTCGCTGTCACGCGAGAAAGTTCGAAGGGATCTGTGCACTTTCTTAGATTATACCGGGCATTTTATATTTAAATGATAAAATAGAAACATGCATAAACATAATTCATTATCTTGCGTTTTAAAGGGGTATTGTAAATGTCGTTTTAATAGTTTGTTTACCCATTTCCTAAAGTTGTTTATTTTCAACAGCGATATACTATTATGTCATTTTAACAAGTCTGCGTTTTAACTTAGTGTCATAATTACTCTTCATGTAGGAAACGTTCGTTTGATTTTAAGAGGCTTGATTTAAATAGCACTATAACGCTGGTTAAGTAAGAGCACTTTGTTCATAATTCCCACGTTTCATGGACCCTTTTTCTGTTTACTTTCAAATGAGTGTCGACTCATGAAACATGTTGCACAATAATCTATAACTAGAAATTGACCTGTGACATAACTGTGCTAAACATCTGCAACCGGCCCGCTGCCGATATAACAACATGAGGGCCTTTGGTCTGCATGCCGTTATACGGCTAGGGCCTATAACAGACGTCCGGCCTAGCTCAACCGGACGTTATCGTTAATATTACATATCACCCTTCTTTGTTTATTCCCTAAAATAAACCAGCTTGCCGTACTTTAATTTTCATCCAATTGTTTAAGTGATTTATGACGTATTTCGTGGGGCGTAATTTATGTGACGAATCATACCAGTTTAAACTAGACTATCTGCATTTTTGCAAAAACACTTCTGACTGTTTTAACGGTAATTTGTTAAAGAGCATCGAACGAATCCAAAACATAGTGCGGATTGTGTGTCTGATATGTATAATTGATAACTTTAATAGGTATAAAATAAACCGATTCGACCAGTCATTCCATTTCTTAGTTTTGGTCATAATGGATGGAATTCGATACAATCCTTTCCAAAAAACCTCAGCGTGTTTTAAATTATATTCTAACATGGCACGTGCCACATTTCATATAAACAAAGAAGAAAATCGTCTATGGGTTTTTCTGCAATAATTATGGGCAGAGCATATACTGAAATCACGCGCAGTAAGTAAACAAAACATGCCGATATATTTTCCACCAGCGCAATTATCCGGTATTTTATGGTCACGTCTGATCGACAGTACAGCCGAAAGTTATTTTTATGGGCGGAACTTCACATAAAATTGTACACAAGAAAAATTAGATACTTTGTATAAATCTTTAAACACCGTGTTAGAATCGAAATAATTCGTGTACTTCGTACTCGTGATTTAATCCCTACGCATCTTAACTTCCGGCCGTGGGTTATTCGACAACAAACTATAACGTACACGCGCGAATTATTTCTCAACTATGATCGATCATTGATGGATGGAAGAATTGAAAAGGGAAGATTATGTCGTTGTAATTGTATTGTTATACGCGTGTGGTTGAAGTTATAATTAGTGTAAGCGTGTCGTTTAATTAATTTTGTTTGATGACTCATTTTAAAGCTGAAAGCGTGTCATCAAACTTATCTATAGTTTTAGTTGTTATCGCTATTTTAACTACCCTATTTGTGTGCTACATTTAATAATTATTGTTTACCATATTTTTCCATTATTTGGGGCCTAATTTCATTTATCGCCGTTGGCTAAAACTGAGTGTCATTTCGTAGAAGTCGCTCGATACGACTTAAAAAAAAATAATCTGCCCGGTTTCGTTATGATCAGATTGACGCGGCGGATACGAATAATGGCCGTCTCGTGACGTCAAAGTGTTATTATTTATATAAAGTATAATGTAATATTAAATTTAACGATTTAAACAAGTTAATCACATATGTCGAGTCAAAGTCAGACAGATTTAAAGTAAACATGCACAGACAAAAGTGGAATCCCACGTTACCATTGTGTAATGAGTCACTGGGGTAATTTCAAAATACCCTGTGTATACTATAAATGTATACACGGGATGCAAATGTCCAAATTTCTCTACAACACCATGGTCCTATTAAGAGCCGAACATTACCTTCCGAAAGCAATAAATACAAAATAAGCTATGTCAGAACTATAAAAACATTACATCTTCAGTAGCAATGTGTATACTTCAGGAAAATTCTTATCCAGTAAATATTTTCTTTAGTTATATCTTTTATGGTATGAAATTCTTTTTAAAAACATATATCCGAACAAGTGCACGTGTTGGTTAAGTTTTGGATAAGATTTCGCCTAGGTATGTGACTTTGGTTCTCTTTATCCGAATAAGCAATGAACAGCCACAAATGGATCACATTGAACGCTAGACGACCATGAACATTTCGACAAATTGACAGATTTACGGAAACTGGCGAACCTAAAGAAATACGCCTACGATTTAGATTTAAAACTTACAAACATCGACCAAAAAGATAGACTGGTCGTACATGAGAAACCTACTGGAGACAATCCTTGACACCGAGGAGAAACATATTGATAACACGAGGAGCAATATTTCAATCAAGAGCACTATCATTGTGAAAATGTACAGGCCACGTGTGGTCATAGAGGTATTTAGGAATTTTACACAAAACATCATTTGACCTTCATTGAATTTGTCTTGAGTATTCCTCTTTTATATTCATGCATTTCTATTAACATCCTGCTGTTTAACGCACCAGATATTCCGTAACACTTACTAATTAACTTGTACCATTCTTTATTTCCATCTTTTGTTAAGCACAAGACGTCCTTCTTGTTCAAACTTCCAAGTTGTATTTAATAGTTTGCGCCAAATAACTCACATTTGTTCAGTTTTAATGGCGTAACGATTCAAATTAAATCTACATAAAGTATGTGTCTTGGTTTAAATATAGCCTGATCTCTTGTGTGAAATAGGCACGCAAATGGGGAAATATAAAGACGTATTATTTGATTGCTACAGTGTATTATATATGTGATATGAATAAATATATGTACCAGTACGTCTATAGTTATATGGCATACATGTTATTTGATTTAATCATAGTTCAAATGTTTTCTCCAGCATATATGCCACATGGCCTGGACGTAACAATGATGCCCATGCTTAAGGAACATTAGCACTGAGGCTTATCGTCATAGGACTATGACCATGAACATATTTGTCATGTCCCAATCACAGTCGCATCCCCATTTATGACTTGCTAATTCGAAGTTAGATTCTGTGCCATCGAAGTCTATTTTCGAACCTAGTAGTAGTAATAACAGGTTTCCTTGGCCTAGGTATTTCACACGTCTGCATGGTACATGTTTTGTATTCGTGATAATTATCTGAGGACAAATATATTACATAATTTATTCACATATGATATGACAGCCATTTCAAAAGATATGGAAAAAACGCACATTTAAATGCAGATCATAGTCCATGATTTGTAAACAAACCCGAAGCAAATTCAGAAAACAACAACAAGTATATTGTATACCCAACCCCATGAAGTTGGTAAAGTTTGTCGATTGTATCCGGTACATGTATAGATGGCGCTAAATTTTAAAAATACACAAATGCCAATTAGTCCTTTAGAAATATAAGAAAACCCATATAAAAACTTTTAGAAAGCCCTACGACAAAAACAAAAATAAAATAAATGCTAATGTCACTTATTTTCATTTTATGTTAATGATAGTTAAATTAATAAAAAAAATATGATGTGCATCCATATTTTTATCAAAATCAAAACACCATCGAAAACAAGTATTTCCTTGTATTTTATCTGTAAACAAAAATTAAAACTCAAGTATGTTGCATTTTTTTTTTCGGAAGTATGAGACCATCTTGACTCGGCGCTGTTAATATTTATTTGTTATTAAAAACAATACTGTATAAAATTCGTGCGTACCGTCCTATATAATTAAACTATAGAAACTCCCTTTTAAGAAATATCATATAATGTTAAAGCACTAATACAACCTATTGTGAAAGCTGCAGAAAAGTATGCATTCATGTACTTTTTTAGCTGTCAGATTAATTAGACGCTCCGAGATGTACTCATATCCGTTCATATAAATTAAACCGTTCTGTGGTACATAATTTGGTTACTTTAGAATGACGTAATTTTTTCTTTCACATTTCTTTTTCAATTCATATTCCCCAGAGCTCTATTTAACAAACTGTTGGCGTAGTAAAAATACTTGTCAGTCTTCATCATTTCGTGTTTAAGAAATAATATTTTTCTATCATAGTTTGTTGTCGAATAACCCACAGTAAGGAGTATAGATGCGTAGGAATTCAATGACGAGTGCGAAGCACGAGTGATTTGATTACACGCATCTATAGATACAACTTACTGTGGGTTATTCGAAAACAAACCATCATAGAAAAATATTATTTCGATTCTAACACGATTCTGATTGATTTGATTCAAGCTTAAGGACGTGAACTATATTTTTCAATACTCCGCCATTCTTAGTACAATGGCCACTATTTGGTGACGTCATTGAATTGTACAAACATATGACGTCGTTTTCATTCATAAATATTTTGCAAATGACGTCACTTTCATTGAATCGTAGAATCGTAGAAACTTAATTACGTCAAGTTTATTGATGCTACTGAAAAGCTGACATGCTATAAATGTTATCTGAATTACGTTTCCTAACAATTAACATTCTTTGTAGGCGTGGTTATGCCATTTATCACCAAATATGCAATTTGTTGTTTCATTACATTTGTATACAAGCTACATTTATTACATTTCTTTTAGAGCGGGTTTTTGCACGTGTATTTTACTGCCATATTTTCTTTATTTATTCGGAACTATTTTCGAAACATTAAGCTCCGCCCATAAAATATTGCAGAATAACCCACACTTGATTTCCTTCTTTGTCTATAGAAAACAAGTCGCGTGCCGTGTTAGAATTGTTCATAACATATTGCGATATGTAAACATAAATAATAAACACTTACATTATAGGAGGTGCATCTGTCTCTGGAGTAAGCATACTAAACAACTGATTTCTGTTTCAAGATTCACACAAAAAAGTATTGATTGAAAAGATACTAGGATATGTGTGACGTTGGAATATTATTGCAAGATACAGTATAGTATTTAAAGTGCTTGTGTTCTTTGAATTTATCATTTGATTGAAATAAACCACATATTAACCCAATTATATCATGTACACGATTGTAAGTTTTTAAAAATGTAGTAAAACACTAAAGATACACTGAACACATTCCTAATATTACTGTAGATGAAAGCTTGTAGCAATGATAAATCGAACGCTTTGCTCAAATGCTTACGTGTGTGAAGGTAGCCGGCTAAGCCTATTTCACGCCGGGTATGCGAATACTTCGTTTACGGATGGCACTTCACTAACAGAGAACAACAAACGCCACGCGCTAGAGGTAAGTTCCTCTGTTTTATTTAAAGTTATATCCTAAAGATTAGTTTTTAAGACAAGACACAGGGTCGAGTTGATAAATGGTGTATCCTTTTGTATTGGGAATACACAATTTCACGGAAGAATGGAACAGTTTTGCCCAAAAAATAGAAAATTTGATCGGAAAACAGCATAAACTGGATGAACAGTAAACATTTTAACAAAATAAAACTACTTAGAATTATTGCAAGAAATTTTTTGCTATTCCAGCATGTAGAGTAATCACTGTGCTTCAAATACTGAAATTTTGATAGCATTCAATGAAATATAAACAAAGATAGTACATTTTGTAATAGGTGGCATACATAAAGTTGCAGCCACTTTGTTTACCGATAAAGGGCACTTCAGATTACGGAGACTTTCAACAAAGCGGGCACTCTAATAACTGAGTTTTATCTTCTACCTCAAATGCATTTATTTATATTATGGCTATTCATACGAAACATTTTTAAAATATATTTTTCAAAAATCACATGACTATTAATTTATACTATGTTTATTATAATTGCAATTTTCAAATAAGATAATATTTATTATTAAATAAATGTGTACGGATAATGCGAATCAACACAATCGTGTTTAATTTTACTTATAGCAGGGCTCTAGATAACGGTAGTGAAGGGGTCTTTATGACGCAAATACACATTTGTTCTTCATAAAATCCTATGTCGGTTGTGCTTATTTGAATCGCATCATCAAGACGATACTTATGCGTAGCAACAAAATTAAAAAGAGAATGGTAAAACTCCCTGTATTTTGAGCCCTGCTTATAGGGAGCACTTCCCTTTACGCAACGCTAACGTTTGCTCGAAGTGCGATTCACCTGACCCTAAATCACTGTATTGGTTGAGTTTTAAGAATCACGGTTAAAATTAAATCGTAAAATCAACTGATTCTGGAAAAAAAGGAATGCGTACATAAAATGTTTAAATGTCATATTATGGAGTCAGTACTTAGTATACCCACACAAACGAAGTTTAGGGTGCTATATTGGATAGAACTTCATATGCAGCATGTGTTGTGTTTATATTTAAAAAAAGACGGATATGCATAATTTTTACACCACTATCGTGTGATTAAATCAACCCCGCCCGTTCTTTTATTGCTATTTTCGTTTATTAGCATTGAGCCAAAAAGTTCCAATAGAATTTCGAACCTGCATCGCTGCTGATATTAATCTCTGAGAGGCAGTTTAAGCAGAGTGATTATTCATGACATGCTATCTAATATAAAAGAAAATAGCCTTAGTACCTTCATTTGGACATAAAGATAAATGCTTTAGATCAACCGCTTAGAACGTAATTTAAAATATATGGTCATATAGATTTTACTCATTAGACATATCCAATTTGTTTAACATTTATCTTTCACATTTATACCAAATCATAATCATATTTTAAAGGGATAAGAACATGCTTCGGTTATTCGTTTTTTATTTGCGTACTAAGTACATACATTTTTATTTATCTCCTGCTTACTTTAACAGTATTCCACAGCGAATTCTGCATTTTTGATTAAAAAAATACGAGTGTGTTATATCTGGAAAAAAGTGTCTAGATGTCAGGAAACGAAGTGCCATTGTTTTTTAGATGATCGGTAAACGAAGTGCAGATGAAAAATGTGCATGCGACTCTTAAAACATTTGAATTTTCTCAAATACATTAGTAAACTAAAATGTAACATTACTGGATATATTGATCTTTTATTTCGAATAGTAAGCACGTTCTTGATTTATTTCCAAGTATGTTTATTTTGTTTAAATATGTACTGATCATTCAATTCATGCTGATTATCGATGAAATTTTATCGTTTTTTTTTAAATAATTCACCGTTTTTCCGCGAATTTCTTTCTTCGCAATACGAAGTGCTATACCATTAATCATCCAAACAATGTTTTGTGTCTAAAACCCAAATAAACAGAACATAAATACAAAAAAGCTGAAGAACTCACCTCTCGCGCGTGGCGTTTGTTGTTCTCTGTAAGTGAAGTGCAATCCGTAAACGAAGTATTCGCATACCCGGCGTGTATTTGGCCTGTTTAGCCATTAAACAAGTTAAGCACGTTGGTTGAAATATACATCTTATTAAGCTGATATAAGCCTATTTAGCAGCCATGGGTAAATATTAAATTTATATTGTAAGTATATTAAATGGGCTGAACTATACTTTCTATTTAGCCTATTTGGCAGCCATTTAAGCCTATTTAGCCTCAGAAGGAAGCATATTTAATTAAACACTAAACAAACATTACATTTAGCCTTTTTAGTAGCCTAGTCAACCTAATTATCCGACTTAGCAAGTTTATTAAATAGGTTGAAACATTCATCCTATTTACCGTTTAAAGCTTATTTACCAGCCTATTTAGCCTAGTTAGTCATTTTACTAAAGAGATTAAAAAATAAATCATATTCAGTCGTTCATAAGTTATATCCAGCCAATTTAGACTAATAAATAATTATATTAAATACAATAAAAAATACAGCCTGTTTAGAAAACTACTTACACGCTGTATGCGTGATTTTAGAGTTTGTGGGTATGAACTTTTAAGGGCCTTTTTCGGACATACAAGAGATATCCTCCAGACGCGACCTGGTGCACGCTGACCTGCCATTGACTGCCTGTAAGGCTTACCTAGTTTCGACTGGGACTTTTAATTTGGGCCGATGTCAGGTGCAGCATTTATAGCCTATTACTGGTCTGCTTGATTGTAAAGTGAGTGGGTATGCACCTTTAAAGGCTCCTTTTGGATAAACAAGATAAATCCCAAGAAAACGTCGTAATGCACAATAATCTCCTGTCAGCTGCCTGTCGGGTTGACAAAGTGTCGGTCGTGACTTTTAATTAGTGTCGGAGTCACATGCAACCTTATTAGCTTATTACTTTTTACAGTATGGTGGTATGCACCTTTAAGGCCCAATTTCGGGAAAAAACAAGAGTTATCTCACGGAATCGACATAGTGCACCCTTACTTCCCGTCGTCTGCCTGTTGGGCCGACATAGTTTCGGTCTGGACTTTTTAATTAGAGTCGGAATCACATACAGCCTATTAAGCCTTTAAGGGTCCCTTTCTAACAAACAAGATATATCTGCGAAGGCGACCTTGTGCACTCTGACCTCCCGTCGACTGCCTGTCGGGCTGACATAGTTTCGGTCTTGACTTTTAATTAGGGTCGGAATCACATGAAACCTATTGAGAATATTATACGCCCTTTTCCTATGAGCGGGTATACACGTTCAAGGTCCTCTTTCAGACAAACAAAAATCATCCCCCAAAAGCGACCTAGTGCACGCTGACCCCCTCGACTGCCTGTCGGGCTGTCATAGTTTCGGACGGAACTTTATTTAGGGTCGGAGTCACATAAGGGTATTATGTATTATTTTCCATTGAGCGGGTATGCTCCATTAAGGGCCTATTTCGGACAAACAAAAGTTATTCCCCAGAAGCGACCTAGTGCACGGTGACCTGTCGTCGATTGCCTGTCGGGCTTAGATATTTTCGGCCGCATTTTTAATTAGGGTCGGAGTCAAATACAACCTGTCAGCGTAGTACGCGTCATTTTTCAGTGAGTGGGTTTGCCCCTTTAAAGGCCCCTTTTGTACAAAGAAGAGCTCTCCCCTGAAAGCAAACTAGAGCAAGCTGATCTCCCATCGACTGCCTGTTTCGGCCGGTACTTTTTATTAGGGTCGGAGTTAAATACAGCCTTTTTATTAAGTTTTAAACATATGTTATTGTGTGATGTTCTTGGTAATTTTGCCGTGAACGTGTTATCGTTGTTTTGCTCTTTTTTCTTTTTGTGTGTTTCTTCATTTGAAACAATGGTTGAATTTGGTGTTTGCGTTGTTTAAAAACCTATTTGATGAAACATAGTAGAATATGTAAGTGAAGGATACACAAAAAATAAATTCCATGAGTGGCATTTATAAGCATTGATTAATTCAACTAAGTCACATAATTCAATACACTTTCACAAAATATATATATTACTACTATTATATATTCTACTATTATATATACATTTTATACATTTTGGGCATATTTGCAACTATTAAAAAATGTGATGAAATAAACGTCCAATCGGGAAGGGGTATTCCCACTGAACACGCGTATATCACTTGACACGATGTGTGCGCACGGTCCTTTGACAATATTCAAGCCGATCCTCTTTGGTCTCTCCATTGTAAGGATATCGATTCCCCCCCCACCCACAGACAAACAAGCACTATGCCAGGTGCCCACTCATGCATATCTTGAAGCAGGTTTTATCGTAAACGCAGGTCCTGCATCCCTGCCTTTTCGAAGAAACGATAAAACACAGGCACCTACAATAAGAACAAAGAAAAAACAAGTGGGGATCACATTACAGGACTGATCGATAATAAAAATAAGCTTTGTCACCGTAAAATGACACATCAAACATACTTTCATCAGGTGCCGCCCCACTTTTCCAGACGAATCACATAACTGTCCCCAAAAATGCTATTTCGTTGGTCTCAGTTGTCATTTCATGTACTAGATATATTACAATTAAAACTCGGATTCAGAAACAAATATGTATAGCCTACATCTGCCTTTCTTCTTTAACAAACCGACAGACTCTAATGCTACGATACTGTACCGCTACTTTAAATCGTACTTATTCTCTATAATAGCATATACCCTGCCTCGCAAACTTTTGACTAGCCGCCAGTAATTTATTTTATTGCGAACTTTTGTGCTCACATTATGAAAGGCGACATACAGACAACTACCGACTTAAAGGGGCCTTTTCACAGATTTTGGCATATTTTGAAGTTTGTCATTAAATGCTTAATATTGATAAATGTAAACATTGGATCTTAAAAGCTCCAGTAAAACATCAAGAATAAAATTAAAAAAAGGAAAACAAAGTAGCCGGTACCAGGGCTCGAACCAGTGACCCCCGGAGTCCTGGAGTTAGTCTGAAGTAAAAACGCATTAGCCCTCTCGGCTATTCCGCCGGGTGTACGCACGTTATGTATTTAATACCTTATAAAAGCAATCTTCGTAGTTTCGTAAATTTAAACGACAAAAAAAGAACTCTCCAAACTATTCAATCGTTTCGCGTTGCAACGCTTTATAATTTTTAGGTTTTCAAATCGTCAAAAGATACATTTAATGGCTATATTGGACTATGGTAAATGTTCAGTAATACTGTTTCC
Source organism: Dreissena polymorpha (assembly GCF_020536995.1). NCBI lineage: Eukaryota > Metazoa > Mollusca > Bivalvia > Myida > Dreissenidae > Dreissena > Dreissena polymorpha. Next base: position 34,655,634 of record NC_068357.1, read on the forward strand.
TCACAATTATCATAACTAAAACGAAAAATGCGAATCTGAAACAACTTTCTTCAATTTTGTCAATTTACCAAACCGTGAAAAGATCCCTTTAAAGAGCAAACCAATAAGCAATTGCACAAACCATCACTAATTGATTAGCATTTAACCCAGCAAATAATCGACTTATTAATATCAGCTTTGTTTATGCCCATTTCCGCTTACCGTTCCAAAATAGAAAATAAAAAGATTCACCATCAAAATTTATACTAAAATCGTATATAGATAATAGAACACCTATAACTGTATTGTATAAAACAAATATTCAAAACCCTCACACATACCATATCAACCATATCAACCATCTAAAAACAAAGCCAAAATGACGGAAGGATACATTCGTTTTCTCAAATACGAATGCGAATAGGCCGTACACCACCACGGAGACGCTGTCATAAAAAAGTCCGTTCTGTGCCCATAACAGAGGTGAATATAATGTAACCGCCGTGAAAGAGATTGGAAAACAAACATTCAATTGCTTCACGTCACTTAGTGATCTACATCGATAAAACGCTTGCTACCGCTGCAGATCTTATTTTCAGTGCGAATACAAGCGTCTATTAATAACCAAACGATAATTTGTCAACAAAGAGAAACTTGGTTTTCATATTTAACTTTATTAAATTATTTTCATTTAATATGTCTAATTTGGATTTAATTCGGTATAAAAAAAAATGAAACCTAAAAGGTAAAGTCTCAAAAAACGTTCCAAAGAACAATGCGGATTTAAATTTTAAAAAAATTACCAGCGACAATGAGAACTTCCGAAACGACAACTGTTATTTTGATGATTGTGCTATCAAATCGTCCGTAAGCGTGACCACATGTGAATATAGCGATGCGAGTTTGAAAATTGGTAGACGTGTCGTTGAACGCGACACATGGGCCGAATCGCTTTCAGCATGCAGTTGTTGTCAAGTGCCCATACAGTTACATAACACAGTAGAAAGCAGGGGTTTCGGACTGGCATGGACATACAGTGTAGCAATTGTGGTGCAATAAATAATGTGGCTACTGGACGGAAACATGGCAGAGTTTATTACATGAACACAAAGCTTGCATTGGGTAAGACTTTTTCTTTCTGATACATTTGTGCATTATATCATGATTGATTGTGTTAATTACTGGTAATCATAATGTTGAATACTTAAATCCTGTGTTGTCTCCATGCATACATTTTATTTATGTTCTACTTGAAATTTATTTCCTTCATATCGTGTATGATTTACTGCCAGATAACACACAGTCGAATGTGAATGGTTGTCCTTAGTTATATTTAAAGTGACAAACTAATTTTCTTCCTGCAGCCCTGTGTAATAATAATGCATATAAATAAAAAAAAATACAATTTTACAAAACATAAATAATCATAATTTATCAAATGCGTATTGGTTTTGGAAATAAAGGGCTTAAACCATTTGTTTGTATGTAGATCAATAGGGCCGCCTTATACAATGCTGTCAACCACACCATGCTCATCAGAAGGTGTGTCTATTTGTTGACGATGAATATCTAAATTTAATGATCGATGCTTATAATTTCACAATAATGCTCTTTGTTTGTCTAAATTTAAATATGTATACAATTGTTTTGTTATAATTTGCTTTGTGTGTTAGCCACTGCAAGTTGTACATGCATTTCTATTAATTGTTACAATTAGACAAAACGAGGCTGGATAAGCTGTCGAAGAGGTGGCAACGTCAAGTGTTGATACATTATTGTAAGAAGAAGTACATTTAAATAAAATGAATGTATAGTGTTTACTTTAAAGTTTCATTTAATATCTATCTATTATTAAATGTATTACAATACATAATACACAGTGGATCTGAAATATTCAGTATTATACAGTGTCCAATCCCATAGTCTATAATTAAGTTACGTTATGTACTTAAGAATTGAAACACTCCATGCTTCTCTTCATTGACGTATGAAGGGAAGTTTTTTTGGCATCTAATTTGCATGAAGTCGAATGCTTTATGAATACATTAAAAGCCCAAAACTTTTGGAATTATTTCGCGTATGAGTTTAGTAAGAGCCTCCTTTTTCAATACGCAATATCCACCTTGTACATGTCTTACATGGCATAATATATCCAAAAAGTCCCACGCTTTGTTTCCTTGTGCGCCTTGTTGAGACGACTCGATTTATTGAAAAACAAACCTCAGTCAAGTTATATACTCTAGCAATCAGAATAATGTAATCTAGTGAAACCAATGGCAATTTTTATTATATTATGAAAATTACTTTTACTGATTTGAATTTAGATGAATGAAGATGAACAGCTGTCTGTAATGTTTGTATGACTTACTGTTAAAAACTTTGCTGTGTAGATGTTTGGTTTTGTGTAATGATTTTAATATATCTTGACAGGCTTAAAATGAGAATGATGTCAGTGTCAATGCAGGGTGGCAGAAAAGAGGCAATGGAAGGGCGTATGATAGTTCGTCAGGTGAAAAATATATAAACGAACTGCTAGCTTGTTCATGAACTTACCATTCTTCTTGTTAGTGTTATTATAATGTAAGGCTTTATAAAACAATTACATACAAGTGAACTGCTTGAAATCAAGCTCATTAATTTATGGGGACAATATTAACTACTGTTATGTAATTACCAAACATATTAATATTATCTTCAGGCAATTAATATTTAACAATGGAAGACCAACATACTTTCATGATCAGTAAATGTGTGTACCTCTATGAATAGAATGCTTCAATATGCCCATATTGTTAGCTTATATCATTCAAGGACACTGCTCAACGGTCGGCACGAAGACAGGCAAGGTCTTGGCATATTCCGTCCGTAGCAAAACCTGCAGAGTATGCAGTCAGCACAAGAAAAAAGGTAATGACCCATGCAAGCTACACTTGATTGTCGACAGCATTGGAGTGGTTCAGCTAAGGCCATGGAACCAGACATGGTCACTGAAATGATCATTTAAACTGGGGAAAAAGGTGTAAAGGTTACAGGGATAGTGGGTGATAGTGACACCACAACAGCAGCAAGACTGAAAACCAATGTTCCCCATATGGTAGAGAAAAGATCTGACAAAAATCATAGTTGTTATTCTTATGTCCGTTGTATTTCTCATGTTTCATCTAAGTTGTTAGATATTTTATGGAATCCATTCAACGACAGATGGTTAAACAGTGTGAAACATTCTTGCGCCACTAACTGTTACCTTTGATGTCTTTTGTAGATGTACTTATCTGATAAAAAGTATTTGCGTTGTTGGAATTTTGATAGTCGTTGCGTACATTAGTAGTTGTTGTGTACATGTGTATCCTATATATGGTCAACAACACATTTTGTTACTGAATGGCAAACATGGGTTTGCTAAATGTGTGTGTTTTGTGTCACATATTTAACATTTTCTATGTCCGAAAAACAGTAAAATAATCATTATCTTGAATTTCATAAATTACAATTTGGCAAAGTTATCTGGTTGTTTGAAGTTTAAGTAAACAATGAAAAATTTAACTTCTGATGGCCCTAGAAGAGACAAATGCATTTCTCATGTGTCCAGCTTTTGACATCCTAAAGGAAGCCTTAATATAAATGTGAACAACATAAAACATGAACAATACTCTTTTTCATTGACATTCTTTTTACAGTATCTGTAACAATGCCGTTCACTAAACAAGAGTGAATGACAGCACAAAGCTGTTATTTTTATGCACCGAAGGTGGTTACTTTCATATTTGGTATGATGTGTATATGGACAAGACAAAAATTTGGAACCCTTTGACATTGCCCTTGAACTTAGGGTCCTCGTTTAGGTTTCGAAATCTCCGTTTAGGTTTCAAAACATGCTCATAACTGCTATGTCGCTTCATATGTAACTGTATATGAACAAGGCCTTCCCATAGGCACAACAATTTGGACCCCTTTGACATTGACCTTGAACTTAGGGTCCGCGTTTAGGTTTTGAAATCTGTGTTTAGGTTTCGAAAAAACTTCTATCAAAGCGTTTTGCGGGGGCATATGTCATCCTATGAAGACAGCTCTTGTTGAAATATTTTTGTATGTATTTATTGATGTCTATTTTTCTTTTAATACACATCAAAAAGTTCGAACATAATAATTTTAAAATATGACATACGTTCAATTGACAACCCACAACATGGGTAACAGGTTGATGGGGGTAATTAAAGATGTTGATTGAGCATCAACATTGTTTGTTCATTTGTTACATCTAAACTATTTTCATAAGTATGTTTATTATAAATATTTATTGAGTGTCACATCTCATTTGATAATTTGATTTGTTATGGAGCAGTTATTATTTAGTTTATAAAAACCATATTAAAATGTCTGAAGCAAAACAAATCCACGGTGACCTATCAATTTCTTTACTTCATTTTAAAGCTTAGCTTATTAACTTAAATTATTGAGAACTTCAAATAAAATATGAAAATTACATTAAAATAAATTTGTATCTGTATTGTATGTCATCGATTGAACTTTGCAATAAAATAATCACAACAAAAAAACTAGTCATACTTATGTCTCATTATTTTTGACGATTTCCAATATTTTTGGTTTCAAATGTGTTTAGTATGATAATACAAAGGTTACAAGTGCTATCTAATACAATCTCAATATTACTAGTCAATTTTAAATGTATTACACACACGCGTTTTTTTCGTCCCTCCAATTTTATGCCCTATAAAAATGACCTTTTCTCAAACGCAAATAGCATTTTAAAACCTTAAATATCTCAAAATTATTCACGGTGACAACCCTTTTTTGATATTTATTTCAGATACATATCCATTAATCACCCTACACAAAATTATAGCATTCCGGATATTTTTAAAACGATCGAACATCCTTAATTAATTCAATCATAAACAGTATATGCATTTAAATGCTTATCAGCTTAAGTGGAATTTGTAAAATGCAGATTATTCAAGACATAGGTTAATGTAATTTTCTCTGTTCAAATTTGGGTGATTGCTGAAGGATCCTATCTTTTTAATAAAACAAAAAAACGGCAACGTTCTGTTCTGTTAGAATTACTTTGTTATATATAACCTTAAATCTTAACAGTCTTTGTTATCAATTTGATACTTGCATAGCTAATATAACTGAATTGCATTGAATTTATATAAAAAAAACAATCCCGTGTACGATTAATTTTACAAATTGCTTGTACAATGCATGCTCTGCACAGTTTAAATATAATGAATTGAAACTCCAGCTGCTGGAGCAGTATTGAATTCTTATTATATACGAGTTGGCATTTATTTAAGGCAAGTGACCGATTGCAAAAACTGTACAAAACGGCACAAAACAGCACAATACAAAACAACATAACAACATTCAAGAATAAAGCTCGGGTCACCGCCTTGGAACGGTCAATGCAAAGCATTGGGGGTTTAGTTGTATCTGTCACCTCTTAACCAGGACGCATCCAAGTCCGATTTCAAATGAAATAAACCGTGTCCTGCAGAACAATACAATTCATGTGAGCATACCATGAAAATTAAAAATAAAACCTTAATTAATTAAACATTACTGTTGTTTATTAATATGAAATATAACTTAAAGTGATAACTATGTACTGCCATAAAATTATACGAAGTATGTATACGTTGAATACGTTTTTACTTCCAAGATGAACATTTTGTTGTTACAAACAATGCGTTGAGCGACTTGTCCATATCAAAATTTAATTCAATTACCCTTACAAACATTTTAGAAACAGATTTGAATCTCTTTAAACTTTAACTTAAAGTTTTTTTATAAATCAAGCATTATTCCACGTGACTACACTGTTGTTTACATTGATCTTTTGTCGAATTGCATTTTGATATAGTGTTAACTGGATAAATTAGCGCTTTCATACTGCCACTAAATATCTATACTTTAATTTAAGCCAAATGACATACATTGTTTTAATCTAAATATACTCATGCCACGGAAATGTTTTGAGATATATTTTCATGAAATGATCTTTTACATTTCGTCTGTTATAAATTCATGCGATGTAAGTATACATTATTATTGAATATTTCGGGGCGTTTAGAAATCCATTATTTTCCTAGTAGCATCTTACAAGTTACCTACAGACTAGTTTTATAGTGTGACAACAAGTATTGAGAGAACTCTAATAAACATCGCACGGTTTATTACTAATGAAAGCGACATATCAAAAGCATCATAGCACATGCCTTACATACGACACTTTTAATCATTGAAAGCTCACACGAAAAACTGTAGCTCAGAGGAAATAAACTCAGGGCCTCTGATGTGTTGCTAGTTCTTACTAAAGGGACACACTTTGAACATATCTTGCTATGTTAATCTAACTTATAATTCACATAACATCACAAAAAGCGTATGGCCTATTTTGACCCCATAGGCACAATTTCAACAAACTTAGTTGGGGGCAACAATCTGATGTAACGTACCAAATAATATACCTATGAGCCTTTCTTTTTTTACATGTAGTGAATAAAACATTGAAGTTATTTTGCTTATGAAATCTATAGTAAAACATGTGCAACCTGGTCGTGGCCATTTTTGACCACAGGGACATAATATTAACAATCCTTGTACAGGATCACAATTTGATCTTATATTCTGAGTACCAAGGCTCTGTGCTTTGATGTTTCTGAGGTTTAAAAGTTTATTTTGCATGTCCGTATTAAATATGTGACCTCTAGAACGTGGTCAACAGGGCCATGATTTGAACAAGCATTATTTTTAGAGGACCCATGGAAGATGCTTCATAAACATTATGAAAGTGATTTCACACACAACGATGTTTAATATTTTCTCTATATAAGCCAATGTCAAACAATTGACCAATATCACGATGCCACTTTTAACAAAAGGGGCATAATTTAAACAAAATTCCTGGAGATAAAACTGGTGACTTCCATGGCAAGGCCCTGTTTGGACCACTTGATAAGGGGCATTCTTAAGATTCGAAGAATTATGCCCTGTAGTTCAGAAGTATATTAATTTGAAGTAAAAGTTGACAGACGTATGCCCGCACGCTAGGCAAAGGTGGTTCTTAATATTTTAGAAAAACTTCTTCTTAGGACACAACCAGACATAATACATATGCTAGAAATATGCAATAAGTGAATTACAGTTTAAATACCCATTAACATACAAATACAAAAGAAGCAAATAGTATATTATAAGCAAACTAAATAACACCGCATACATACAACTATGCAAAACTAATAACAATACATAATAAATTTGATGAACATAGGCAATGGATTACTGTTTAAATACGCATACAATATAAATTTAAATTAAGCGAATGGTGTACTATTAGCAAACAAAATAGCACTACATTCATAAAACTATGCAAATTAATAACTTATGAAAAAAAAGTTAAATACAAGAACTAAGGCATGGAAGAGGTATTGCAATTTCTAGTATTTTATGGCAAAACACTGTCGTCTGCTAAATACGCATTTTTCCTTTTATCACATGCTATACCCTGTTTCTCATGTAATACAACCATAACATATTTTTTTAGACTACACATGTGTAAAGCAACATTTCTAAGCGTTTTCATGGCCTTAGTTTTCGTTTATTGACCAATCGCATTTTGTTTTTTCAAAGACCTATAGATAACACAGATTGGAAACTTCGCGCCTTATCGGGCTATCTCTCGGCGGGGTCACGTGGTCGAGAAACTGATAAGAACACTTGGGATCAGCAGACGATTTATTCCATGAATCAATCGGAGTAGTCCGGAGATAGCCGGTGTATCACGATTGCGATAAGATAGCGACGCGTCAGTAGCAACGGCTACGATTATCGAGAAAAGTTATGCGAAAATGTAGAAAGGCGGCTGTAACTTGGTAAATAATGATCCGATTTTCATAAAATTAAGTTTCATAGAAACATGAGTAATTATGTTTTTATAAAATCTCGATATACCTACAATAAGAATTCATAATGCCGCGATCATTGAAGCAATTGCGCTAAGAACTTCCAAATCGCGGCGAGAATGCTGTTGAATAGTTTATTTGAAAGGCTTTTGCTGATAAAATATTCTTGTATAATTTGGTATTTCAGACAGTTAAAACCTTATAAAATATTATTATTTCAAAAAGGATAGATATATGTGGACACATAGATCTAGGTCTCTGATTAAAACAACATTACAGTATAATAAATGCTATGATCGTTCGATCCAAAAACGGTTTTAGTTCGACTTATTTCAATATTGATTGTGTAGATTTTTTCAATTGTTTAATTCTCTTTTAATTGAGATTTAATTCATGAGTTATAGGTTATTAAAGTTTTGTTTGTAATCCAGTTTTTTTCTTTTGGTAATTAAATTAAGCTTTCAGTATCGTGGGCTAGGATTTCGCGAAAGAAAAAAACAAAAACATTTCACGCGCGTGTTAATCGTCGGATCAATTAGCGAACTGAAGATGCTTTGTGTGTTTTTTCTTTACTCTTGAGAATTAATTAAAGGAAGGGATTCTTACTTCAATTATCAGTTTGCGTTGTTGATTGATTTTAATTGTGTGATCAGTGGCCGCGGCCGGCGAATTCATTCTTTATATGTCATTGTGATGTCCAATTAAGGTAAGTCTTTGTTGTGAATGTGTTAGATTTTAATATACTTGTTTATAATAGTACGTTATAAACACAATGAAATGCTGTATAAAACTGTTTAAAAAAAGGCTATTCTCGATTGTGTATCTTATAAGTTGGACATACTAGTACATATTTTGGATTTTACATTTTTAAATTCTGTATCATTTGTGTAATCATGTCGCGTAACAGAGACCCTGATTTTTTCGCTTGGAGTGATAGTGATTTAGACCTTGATGAGCTTTTTGAAGGGGACTATACTGACAATGACTCTGTTTGTACTGATAAACATAGTGTTAGTGTTGATAAGAAAGATATATATGTGTGTCCAATTTGTTCACGAGAATACAAGACTATATATTTCTTACTGTAAGAGGTTTTGCAATTACAAAACTAATAAATTAGAAAACTGAGAAAAGTGCAAAAAATGAAAAGAAAACATCCGCCAGCCTGAGAGATGCTTTAAAGTCACTGAATACCGGTAATTTGAAATAAACTGGGACTATAGGTCTGTACCAGAAGTTTAACATCAGGACTATCAGTATGGGAATATTGAAACTAATAACGTGTGCTCTGCTATTGCTTACGCTTTTAACAATGACAATTTGTGGTTTTTATAGTCATCTCACAGCATTGTACTTTCATCTAGTTCTTTTATTCATACCAAGATAAACATATTACCCAGAATAAAAATCTTATTTCTTCAATTTGAGGTGAATAATGACAAAGTTTTTCACAATGAACCAAAGCACCTTTGACAACATGTGTGTATAATAGGGTAAAAGAGCTTAAAATTGTACCATCTTTGTACAAGGCCAAAATCCTTTAAAATGAACATTATCCTCCAGTTTAATTAATTCATACCAAGATTAACATATCACCAAGCATAAAAATCTGACTTAAAGGGGCCTTTTCACAGATTTTGGCATTTTTTAACTTATTCATTAAATGCTTTATATCGATAAATGTAAACATTGGATCGTAAAAGCTCCAGTAAAAAATCAAGAATAAAATAAAAAAAAAAGGAAAAGAACATTGCCCGGACCAGGTTTCGAACCAGTGACCCCTGGAGTCCTGCCAGAGTCCTGAAGTAAAAACGCTTTAGCCTACTGAGCTATTCCGCCGTGTACATATACGTGAAGTATTTTATACGTTATATAAGCAATCTTCGTAGTTTCACAAAATTTAACGACAAAAACAGAACTCTCCAAATTATTCAATCGTTTCGCGTTGCAACGCTTTATAATTTTTAGGGGTTTAAAATCGTCAAGAGATGCACATAATGGCTATATTAGACCATGGTAAATGTTCAGTATTACTGTTTCCTCACAAATATCATAACTAAAACGAAAATTTGCGAATCTGAAACAACTTTTTTCAATTTTGTCAATTTACCAAAGCGTGAAAAGATCCCTTTAATCTATTTGGGATGAAAAAGTTTATCAAAAAGAACAAAAACACGTTTGACAGCTATCTTGTACAACAGAAGAAAAGAGCTTAAAATTGTACCAACATTGTATAAGGCCAAATCCTTTAAATTGAATATTTTCTTGTAGTTTGTTTAAATCTATACTTAGATAAACATATTGCCTAGCATAAAAATCTTACTTCAACGATATGGGATGAGAAATGGAAAAGTTTTCACAAAGAAACAAACCACTTTGGCGACAGGTGTGAAAAATTATTGATTGAAATAACAGTATAAAATTGTACAAAATGTACAAAGGCAAAATCCTTTAAAATGACTTATTTTCGTCTACTTTTTATTAATCATACCTAGAATTACATATCACCAAGCATAACAATCTGACTTAATCGATTTGGGATGAAAAATGAAAAAGTTTATCAATAAGAACAAAAACACGTTTGACAGCAATATTGTACAACAGAAGAAAAGAGCTTAAAATTGTACCAACATTGTATAAGGCCAAATCCTTTAAATTGAATATTTTCTTGTAGTTTGTGTAAATCTATACTTAGATTAACATCTTGCCTAGCATAAAAATCTTACTTCAAATATATGGGATGAGAAATAAAATAGAAAAGTGTTTCAACAAAATACAAACCACTTGATTGAATGAAATAACAGTATAAATAGTACAAATTGTACAAAGGCAAAATCCTTTAAAATACCTCATCTTTGTCTACTTTTTATAAATCATACATAGATTAACATCTCACCTAGCATAAAAATCTTACGTTATCAATATGTGATGCTTAATGAAGAAGTTTATAGAAAAATGCTTCGGGCCTTTCAATTTTTCAAAAATTATCGAAAATGAACGAATCCAGTGTTCTCTTTCAAATTCCGATAAATTAATAATTAATAAGAATAATAACTACCAAAACCTAAAGAATTATCAAGGCAGAAAATAAATACTTATTTCTAATCACACACAAAATATTCAATATGTCTTTTTTCGGAGACCGACTTTGCTCACTACGTAAAGTTCGTAACGTTGCGCTTTCAGGCATTCATTGCTCTGCAAACTGACAACCGAGCGCTAAAAACACTAATTAACACATTAATATTGTTAATAACAATATCAAAATAATATAAACTAACCAGATCATGCTCAGAATACCCTACGACATCAAATATTAACGACTAATTACGAAGAATAATTGTTTGCTTTATAAGAAAATGGCCGACAGCAGCTGGAACAGGGAATAATCTACAGGTACACCGGCATCTCCAAAATCAATGTCACGTGACCCGCGTCCGCCGATAGATATTATCGCATATCGCAATAGCGGAGACGAGAGATTCCAATCTGTGTTATCTAGGTCTTTGGTTTTTTGCAGCAATGCGTCAAATGACGTCACGAAATATAAACAACAATCGGGATTTATCATTATGTTTGCGTAAATATTTATTAAATTTGCTCATTTAAAAACTTGTGATAACAAAGATCTGACATTTGTTGTCATATCATACCATATTTTATTAAACTCGTCCAGGAAATTCGTTAGTAAGCTCGCTAAAGGCTCGCTTACTAACAAAATTCCTGATCTCGTTTAATAAATATGGTATGATATGACAACTCGTGCCAGATCATATATATATATTAATCACATTTAGCATAATAAATGTTAAATATCGAATTGAACGTCAAATACCGCCTGGAACGAGTTCTTGCCAAACAGTATGAACAAACATCATTTCATTGAAACAAAACCGTTTTTCTTCGCCTTGTATTATCAAACATTATACTTGTATGCCATTTAAAAATTAGTTGTAAGAATAATGTATAGCTCTATATAACCACACTAACGAACAAGGCAGGCACAATACATAAATAACATAGTCAATGTATACAAAAGTGTAAAAAATAATAAATAATGTATATAAAACAAAATTAAGTGTATATGGTTTGCGTTATTTGTACTCGAAGATGCGATGGAAATATAATACACAGGAAATCGGTAGTAAAATAAGTATTCTTATTTGTGCTTTCTTCTCGGCCTTTGTTCTTTTTCGTCCGATTCAGTAGTATCTTGCAGAGCGTTAGAAACCAATCTCGGAATCTGAAAACAAATTACTGAATGTTTTCAAAATAACAAAGCATTGGTAGAGTTGTTTGCAAAATAATTCATGGAATACACATGCAAAAGCAAGTGGAACATATGCAAGTATAAAATTTAATTAACTTATACCCTAGCGGACTTCTGGCTAAATCCAAGAGCTATGGATCGCCATGTTCTATACCGATGAGCGTCTGGTTCACCTATTAATACACAATCAATTTCAATGTATACCAGTCTTAATCGAAAATCCAAGCAAAGCATTCTTACATACATTTAAAATCAATGATTATCATTCGTTATGTATCACGCAAACACATTAAACGATAATTCATTTGTAAATTCTTACATACTGTATCGTCGGAAATACAGAATCACATATTTGAGACCAAGTTAAAAAATATTAATGCAACGACCATAAACATATACATAAAACATCGCAGATGTAATTGGAAAATGCAATTAATGTTAACATTCAATTATTTTGACAGTTTGTGCAATAAAGATAAATTAATGTCATACGTCAATTATTTTAAACTGTAATGGTATTCGTTTAATTGCAATAGTCAGTAAGTACATGTACCAAACACTTTAAGAAACATACGTACTTCCAATGCTGTCTTTCATGAATGGCGATCTCCAAAACATCGTCTCACGTTGTCGATCAGATCTTAATATATAACATGTATTAATATAATAACATATGTCGTCTAATTATCATGAAAACTGGTATCATCCCTACAGTATTAGTTTTTCAACTATCGCAACTAAGTTTATGTTTAGTGTAAACGATTTCCGATACAAGTTAAATCATAATCTCGTGACCTATATAACGGTCCAGGTTTTTATTCACAATGTGTTTGTACTGAAAATATAAAAACAACCGAATTACCATCTTCGACATTTTTAAAAACCAATACTACTTTCGATGTTTCATTTCGTTTGCTAACAATTTCAAAATGTATTCAAATCTTGCCAAACTGTATTAAAATGCCAGAGATGTTAAAGTTCAAATAAAACAACAAGCAAAAACAAATTCATGTGCATTAAATATATATACCGATTATCCTGCCTGTCGATTTGTTTGTTGGCGTTCCTTGCCTTCCGTTTGACCACAATACATATTGCCGTTATAATTCCAATAGCGAATAGAAGACCGCCCGCCACAGAAAAACCAACAATCAGCTTGTAATTATCTGGAAAAGTATATATTTCAGTAGGATAAGTTTAAAAAATAACGGAGACTAAAACGTTAATCTTATTTTCAATATTTGAATCTATTTGAATCCCATATCATGTAATTCCCCCATAACTTGTGATATGTTATATATGTTTACACAATTTTGCTGATCCTCGAGCAATTGGTGTATACAATAAAAATAAAAAAGTTTCCAAAGTGTACTGGTTTTTGCCTTACTTTTGGACGATTTCAGTGTTGTTATGTTTTATTTGAAAAATCGAAAGATATTGCAATGAATGGTTTCCGTTCTGATTCAATTGCATGTTGGAGCTCATAAAATGTTTAATGTTCACAGAACTCATAAAATGTTTAATGTTCACAGAATATAATCGAGTGTTTTGAGTGTGGGCTTAATTTACGTCAACTGGTATTGGTTGGTTTATCACCTATTTGAACCTTGTATTTACATACCAAAGTATTCAATATTAAATACATTCAAATTACGGTTCCATTGTTAACGTTGAAAATGACCCTTTTTTACTATTACGAAAAACATTAATGTAAAGGAGCATATAAAACAAAGTATAGTTAAACAAAAATTTCAACATAATATGATTGTGTTAGAACTATCACATACTTATGACCAATTGCATACAACCCTTATGTTTTAGCCTGCTAAATAATATTTTGTCCCAACTGTACATGGATTTTGTATATAAACTATTTTAATATGTCTGTACCTTAAAAGGGCATAGTATTTTACTGTCACTAAGAAAAACATAAACAGAGCTGTTGAACCATTTCTTTAGAACGCCGTGTTGCCGGCCTCGCCAGCCGTAGTGGGTGGAGAATGAATACCAACAACGGTTGATGTTTCTAAGTGTAATTTCCCCGTGCAGACAAATAAATATGAATTAATCTGCAACAATAGCATTAAATTATAATATGAAGATAAATGGATTTATGTTAAAGAATAGATGATAAATCATTTCAATATAGCAAACATATAACAATGCAAACAATGCAACCGCATCGACATGTTTAACAACACAATATTATTTCAATATAATAATAATAATAATAATAAACATCGCCTCGCCAGCCGTAGTGGGTGGAGAATGAATACCAACAACGGTTGATGTTTCTAAGTGTAATTTCCCCGTGCAGACAAATAAATCTGCAGATGTATTTATAAACAACTGCTAAATCAGCACATTCAAAATGGCGTCTAGCTATCTGACCGTCGCTACCGCTTTTGGACAGTGGCGCGAAAAGGATTATCAATCAAGTGCTCGTGCGCATAAACGGTGTTAGCATGAAGTATAACAATAGTGGTTAAACACTACTAATACTACAACTACAATTCTAATAACAATTGACTATGCCTACTTAAAGATAGTGGCTTTGAAATATAACATCGATTTAATCAACCTATGACATTATAATCACCCTCTGACATTAATGTCCTCTCTCTGATATTTCATATTGCGTACTAGTTGCCTCCCGCTATTTCGGTTTTAAACCTGTTATGCACTTCGTGTCATATCGCTTTATTTCGTACATTTTTTATCACATTGAACGGTTTCCGAGCATGTGAATTAACCTTAAATAACCTCACCCAAACACAGTCAACCTCTGTATACGCTTGCATCCCCCTTCACATACACATCCGGATTTTGTACATAATTTAATTACACAATATCCGAATTCGATTATGCATATAGCTGAGACAAGATTGGTAAGTGTTGAGCAAAATAAGAAACTCAAACATATGTTCTGATACCATTTATTAACAGAGAACTTTATTTAAGTGAAATTACGGCTGACGCGTTTATCGGTCAGATATATGATTGCTGAATGTGTGTACTATTCAATCTTGAATTCAATGAAAAGTTTTTATTCAGCTATTAATTAACAATTAATTAGACGTTTTTTTATAGACAAATAGCATACGATTCGCGAGTTCTTTAGCTGAAAAAAAACTTTTCATTAAATTCAAGATTGAATAGTACAATCAGTTTTTAAAAACTTTATAATTATCTAATACAGTACTATCATTAATTTTGCCGTACCATTCTTGTTTAAAATTGTCAACGAGTCTACATTTGAACTCGCTAATAAAACTAGTAACATGTACAACGTTTGAATTTTCAAAAACATAACCAAATCCAAAAGTATTTAACATGTTCTTGACATTTGAGACCCAGTTTGTAAAACCTTTATTACAGTCGCTCAATGCTTGTTTGTACACAGTGTTCATTATAATATTATCATTGTTCAGAACTTTAAACCAATATTTAATAATCTTAACACACCTGTTTACATACAAGATTTCACAATATAACAATAAACAAAAATATATCTCAAGCAGATACA
Organism: Dreissena polymorpha; assembly: GCF_020536995.1. Classification (NCBI taxonomy): domain Eukaryota; kingdom Metazoa; phylum Mollusca; class Bivalvia; order Myida; family Dreissenidae; genus Dreissena; species Dreissena polymorpha. The sequence goes on from NC_068357.1 coordinate 34,671,334, forward strand.
TCACATATCTCTTAACAACCTGAAAAATACAATAAGTAATACAGTCTATTATGAACAAGTACATAATAGGGTGAACAACATAATACAGAACTTCCTGCCACAAATATGTTGCGAGAAAACACAAAAGAGAAATGGATATCATACATCTTAAGTACAAGCAAGGCCCCAATTAAAGCTGACACGACAATACATAAGTACAAGCAAGACCCCAATTAAAGCTGACACGACAATACATAAGTACAAGCAAGGCCCCAATTAAAGCTGACACGACAATACATAAGTACAAGCAAGGCCCCAATTAAAGCTGACACGACAATACATAAGTACAAGCAAGGCCCCAGTTAAAGCTGACACGACAATACATAAGTACAAGCAAGGCCCCAATTAAAGCTGACACGACAATACATAAGTACAAGCAAGGCCCCAATTAAAGCTGACACGACAATACATAAGTACAAGCAAGGCCCCAATTAAAGCTGACACGACAATACATAAGTACAAGCAAGGCCCCAATTAAAGCTGACACGACAATACATAAGTACAAGCAAGGCCCCAATTAAAGCTGACACGACAATACATATCCAGAAGATAAAGTCCGCTACTGGAAACACAAATGTGAAAACCACGTAATCAAGGCATCCGATCGAGTGAACAATCATTGAAAATACAAAAGAGAGGATAAACTGAATTAATCGAAAAGGAGTTGTATGACAAAGATTACCTCATTCCCAATGGTGACCAAATTTTCTGAAAAGCTAAACATCGAAGTGTCCGTGTCCGACAAAACATCCATATCTTTGAGTAAGTTTTGGAGATAAAAGCGTACAACACATTGAGCGTATTTAAAAAAATTCCAAACAAGTTCTTCTTGAATTGCGATTGATTTTCTTCTTCAAGCTCTTTTTTACGGTAGCCGTTTTCGATGGGTTTGGAGATTTGCGAGTCGAACGCACGGTCGAACAGACTTATGGGGCACAACATATATATCCGATCCGAAAATAGCGGTCACTCGTAGGCAACGGTCACTTTAGCCATTACCTTGACTGACCGCCGTTTTCAGTTTTGTTTAAAAATAGTAAACATCATAATAAAGTTTTAATAACGTAAATAAAATTAATACAACCTTGGTATTGTATTTTTTGTGATTGTTATTACCCGATATTTGTGTATTTTATGAATATTTTGGTGTTGTGTAAACTTTCAGATTAATGCTTATAATGATATTAGTATACGAGATATTTTTGTCCATTCTTCACTATAAACGTATTATAAACGTATTTTATTTAATCATAGTTGTAATTGTAGTTATATACTCGTTTGTTCGGCTTATCTTATTGGGCCCTCTCAAAGTAGATAATTGTTATCGTGATCTTCTTTTGATTAACCCATTTATGCCTAGCGTCTAAAAAAAAGACCTTGGCAAGCAGCGTAGACCCAGATGAGACGCCGCATGATGCGGCGTCTCATCAGGGTCTGCGCTGCTTGCTTAAAGGAAGTTCTGTAAGAAATATTCTAAATATAGAAATAAATATACTAAACATCCCTAGTTTTGAAAATAAATGATCCAATTTAGAAGGATGGGAGAGTTCATTAGGCATAAATGGGTTAAGACACATACCATTTCAGCGAACGCATACTTTTGATGAATAATATATATTTAATACCTCTTTGCACAGAGCATTCTGTATTTGAAAGCATTCGAAGAGTAATAACAGTTGATATGACTGTATTTACTCGTTGTAAACTTACGTATATTTTATCGCCCTATTTGAGGTACAAATGTACCAAATTGCGTAGTAAAAGATGATGAATAACGAGTAGTCCAGTCAATCTGTAATTGTACCCACAACTAATTGCAACAGAAATAATTTTTCGATAATATTGTAGATAAATATCACCTCTTCAACATTTCAAAAGTCTAGCAAAGTCTTGCCAGGGCAAACTACCGACAAATGACTTTTAATATGACAGATTTTCATGGCCTTAAATTACCACCGTAGAAGATAAAATGATCAGACGCACGGTATACAAGCGTTCGCGCGATATGATGTGATCGTCTGCTTTTGATGAAAGATCCTAGATTTAAGTCATTTTTGGGGGTAAGTTAAGATGTCTTTGTTGAATATTATTCTTTTCATCTTGGAAATTAATGTTTTTCTCCTAACAAATGCGTCAGTCATAGAAGGTTGCCTACGTAATAGACTACGTACCACTTTGTAATTAGTTTTCGTGGATGATGCAGGAACTTATAGTTTTCTTAAAATATGCAATAAAGTCAGCAGCAAACACACATTTTACACAAATATTCATATGTAGGCATCTAAAAAATGCTTGAAACACACAAACAAATATGAAAAATAAGAGAGAAAAAACTTATGTTATGATCAGAAATATTGATTGCAATACCAAGTAATGTATTTCATCAGATCTTCCATTGTACTGTCCGAAATTGTACGTGACGTATATACATGGCTTTATATGCGTTATTCTTTGCGTTTAAGATTAATTGACAACGAGGTTCTTGGTAATGCATGTTCAGAGAAATAGTCTAGATACCGGTATTAATGCGTAGTTGTTGCAAAAACCAACACAGATTGTATTTTATGGGTTGTTATTAATATTTTTCTTGCGGTATGGACATAAAAAAAATTGAGATTGTTGTGGGAGTATCAAAGGTCGCTCTGTTTATTGCAGTAGTTAAAATGTCTTCTATTGTTTGGTTTATTTACAATCCACACGACCCCCGACTTAATTGCTGCATAAAAAAGAAAGAAAATAAGTGTGCACACATTCATGGGAATATTGTAAAAGTAGTTTAAGGAACTCCAAGAAATTGCAACGCAGTAGTAATATAAGTTTAATACTAAAGTTCATCAACATGTAACCATTTATTTCATTGGGCTTGTATTTGCATTAAATAGCAGTTAATTATTTTTTTATTTATTAATCTGGCGATTTGTTGAATAGTTTTTGCGAGTGACGTCAGTAAAACACACGTGCGTGTATTGTTTTACGGCATAATACAGTTTTGTGGTAGAATCGAAAAAAATCTCCAGCTAAGCGTTTTTTCTGGCGGTAATTACCAACGGTTCGTTTGTATCTATGTACTACAATGCAACACGGTAAGCAAGGATCCTGAGATTGTACACTATATACGTGATTGTATTGGGGCTGTAATTAGCTTTATTTGGCCAAAGTTAAGTTCCTGCCCTCGATCAGTCTTACCGTTTCCGATATACCGGGTAAATCTGGATGAAATTCTTAGTGTGATGTAATTGAAACTTTTCTTCATCTACCTAATGTTTATTTATTTCCACAAAAATGCACCATACTTTTCAAATCTTAAAATGGAGCTTAATAAGTGTAGAAGAAAACACGTTTGTTGTTTATTCAAAACCGATGCCATTTACGATAGCATGTACTATCGAAACAACTGTTTCGATTTGTGTTTTGTTACAATTCATCTTATAACTGTTATTTCTTAAGTATATTACTTCTACGCTTGGTCATGAACGAGGTGTTAGCATTTGTATAATGACCTTGCATGCAAACACGGAAATGCTAAGTTCAAAAAAGTGCATGCCAAAACATATATTTCCATAAATGCTCTTATTCTATAAGTCTGTTTCTTATATTAAAGTTTGATCTTCAATATGTTTTAACGTGAACACATTCACTCCAGAAAAGTCTAGTGACTTAAACGTTATCATAAACGTTAAAGATTTCTTTCCTCCACCCTTTTTAAGCGACACAATAACGAATGGTTCTTCATTTTCTAGTTTCCGTTACCCAGACACTCAAACAGATTACTTAGTCAGCCTGTTATCGTTCTGCATGTTTAAGTTGAACATTTACAGTCAGAGCAGCACGTTGGTTCCACACAAAAATGTTTTATCTTATTTATTACGCGTCGTACCTTAACGTGAATCTTACATGCATATCAATTTTGAAACGAAATGAATCTAGAAGATCTTATGAACGTATGATTTCATTCAATAGCATTCGATACAAATGCATATGTATGGGTCGTGTTCTGCGAAAAGGAGGTTAAATGCATTTGCGTTAAGTCACGTGTCGTACCTGATTAGCCTGTGTAGTCCGCTTTTATGATTTTTCCGTTTAAAGAAAGTCTCTTCTTAGCTAAAATTCAGTTTAGGCGGAAAGTGTTTATCAGGCCTTAGCTAAAATACTACAAAAGTACACTCGACTTTTTGGTATGGAAATTGCAACATGTGAAATGTATATTACCAGAAAAAAAAATTGAATTTCATTTAAAGAACTGGGTATAAATGATCATTTCTTATCTTCATGGTTTTTCCCAAAACGAAATTAAATGAATTTAGTGAGTGTTGACCTTATCATGCATTCGTGCACTTCTATATGTACCTCATGTTTATCTGCTTCAATCGCATGCTGTTTTGATGCATTAGAATTTCAAATCAGTCTTTCCTCTATTATGACTTGAATGCATGATCAAAACAATAAGGTGTATTTTTAAGTTCTCAAGAAGACAAACGTGCAAATGAAAAAAAATTGTTATGTTGACCTCATACTAATTTAACACAGCTCGCGTGGAAATGCGATCAAAGTAAGCACTGTTTTTGACAACAACGTCCTACAAACACGGAAATACTCAGTATGCAACAGAGAAAATGAAAATACTAAATCTCCTAGACGCGGTAGGGCAAATCAATTTGGCAATATTTTTGCATTTTTTCAGCAAAGGCTGTTTATTCACATGGTTACAATGGTTTCAGCCTACGGATTTTTCAACTACTTTACTGTCGAAGATGTGAAATGTTTATATTAGATTTAATGGCCTTTTATTTTAGGCCCAGATAAAATTTTACTAATGCACATTACATGTATGTTAGATATTCTTCCAGTGAGTTTTATATACACAAATGTCCTTATTGAAAGGACTCGTTTAAACTTTGAAAAAAATGACTTTCTTAATTATCATGATTACAAAAAAATGATGCATTATACTTTAAAATGCAAAATAAAACTCCCTATTGAGAAATGACCAGCAAACGGAATCGTAAATTTTATCGAGCATTTATAACAATGTATATCGATACTTGAGCAAAAACGTAAATTACTGAATACTGTTTAATTACACTACACTATTGAATGCCTTTGTGGTGGAATGGTAGCGAGTGACAAATGGCTTCTTGAGGTCCCCTGTTCGATACCCAGGAAATTACCATTTTATGTTATTTTTCTATGTTATTATTATTATTTCAAATTATTGCAAATATTGCATTTTGGGTAAATAAATAAAAGTTTAAAAAAATACAATAAAAAAATCGGTAAACAAGTCATTTTAGCTAACTATTGTTAAAATGACTTGCTTAAGATGTATCTCTTCCGGTTCTGTATTATGTGGTCATTTTAGATAAAATTCAGTGTCGTTTTTTCAAGTGTGTTTTATGTTGTTTTTATGTTTTTTAAATTTTGTCAGGCAATCGTAAATATCCTACAAGAATCCATGCACTTGAACTCTTGGTAATAATTTGTAAATTCAGAGCAAGTGAGATAAAATATCATGAATGTATATGCGGTGATCTTAGTTTTGATCATTTTATATTTATAGATGTCACTATTATTTAAGAAGTTAAACAAAAAACTATCATGATATAATTTCTGGCGTTTCATTGTATGTTTTAGTAAGATTTTTCTTAATAGAGTTATCGGTAGTAAATTTTCGGGAAAAAAACAACTGTTTAAAATGTTAATTACAATTAAACATCATTGCGTTAATCTTGACCAGGTTTGTACATTCACAAATTTAATCATGTATGTGTTTACTGTTTAAATCATTCCCTTGTAAAATTATTACTGTTGTATAGTTTATGTACTTCTATTCAAATCACTGACATATTTAATTTGAGTTTTCTCTTCTGTTTCCGCACAACATCCTCGGTTAAAGTATGTTTGATGATACGGTAAAATTAAGATTTTAAGTTTACGGTCTCGAAGATTACCAGTCATCTGACTGACAAAAGTTAGAGATTATCTATTAGCAGTAATACCTGACTGACACAAGTTAGACATTAACTATTAGCCTTAACACCTGACTGCCAAAGTTAGATATTAACTATTAGCAGTAATACCTGACTGACAAAGTTAGAGATTAATTATTAGCAGTAATTCCTGACTGACAAAAGTTAGAGATTATCTATTAGCAGTAATACCTGACTGACAAAAGTTAGACATTAACTATAAGCCATAACACCTGACTGCCAAAGTTAGATATTAACTATTAGCAGTAATACCTGACTGACAAAGTTAGAGATTAATTATTAGCAGTAATTCCTGACTGACAAAAGTTAGAGATGAACTATTAGCAGTAATACCTGACTGACAAAAGTTAGAGATTAACTATCAGCCTTAATACCTGACTGCCAAAGTTAGAGATTAACTATTAGCAGTAATACCTGACTGACAAAGTTAGAGATTAATTATTAGCAGTAATTCCTGACTGACAAAAGTTAGAGATTAACTATTAGCAGTAATACCTGACTGACAAAAGTTAGAGATGAACTATTAGCAGTAATACCTGACTGACAAAAGTTAGAGATTAACTATTAGCCTTAATACCTGACTGCCAAAGTTAGAGATTAACTATTAGCAGTAATACCTGACTGACAAAAGTTAGAGATTAACTATTAGCAGTAATACCTGACTGACAAAAGTAAGAGATTAACTATTAGCAGTAATACCTGACTGATAAAAGTAAGAGATTAACTATTAGCAGTAATACCTGACTGACAAAAGTTAGAGATGAACTATTAGCAGTAATACCTGACTGACGAAAGTTAAAGATTAACTATTGGCAGTTATATCTGACTGACAAAAATAAGAAATTAACTATTGGCAGTTATATGTATGTGCACTTATAAGAACAATAACTGTAGGAGATTGAGTTGAGGCTAATAAGCAATTGACATGTTTTGTTTGCGTTAAAGTTCACGTGAGAATATCCATTTTCCACATAGGGCTAATAAACCGCTTAATCGAACCAAAAACGCATTCACTTTTTGTCATATGTTTGAAATACTTTGACAAAAAGAACACCTTTTAAGACAAAATTCCATATAAATAATTGAAATTGACATGACATATACACTGCACCAAACTTAACAACCATTGTATGTACTTAAGATGTATGTCACTTTTGTACATTTTGACAACATATACATAAATAAATGTAATAAAAATGAAAGCTCAATGCCCAGTTATTTACCAATGTTCATGGCATCCAATTTTCGCGGTCACAAATGTATGGCATAAAAGCAGCTTGTGATGGTCGGTAAAATGATAATTTCGTAGCTATCGCTTATGTAATCAATGTTTACTCGTTCTTTCTTAAAACTTACTTACATAAATGTGTGTTGCTAATTAAAAATCTGAAAGCCCTATTATGCTAACGTGTTTTTGTTTATTACTAACCAATTTCGTTTCTGATATCATGTTTAAGAAATAATTCGTGTACGTTATAGTTTGTTGTCGAATAACACACGGCCGAGATTTTAGATGCGTAGGGATTAAATCACGAGTGCGAAGCACGAGTGATTTGAAACCACGCATCTAAACTTCCGGCCATGGGTTATTCGACAACAAACTATAACGTACAAGAATTATTTCGATTCTAACACGGTTTTTACTAAAGACGTATACAATGTATCTTATTTTTCTTGTATACTATTTTATGTGAAGTTCTCTCATAAATACGCCCATAGTTTGTTGTCGAATAACCCACGGCCGGAAGTTCTTCTTTGTTTATATGAAATTTGGCACGTGCCGTGTTAGAATCTTTCACAATAAATGCATCAACGTGTATTATGCTGGACTCGAGTGTAATATTCAAGAAAGCTGTATTGTACATTGACATTAATATATGTACTATGCTTATAAAAGCTGCCTTGTCCTACGAACATAAAAATTCTCAGCATAAAACAGTTTTAGCGACAAGTATTACAAGAAAAAAGCTGTAACAATCAGTAGAAACAAACAGCAAGATAAAATAATTTCAAACACATATTACACCTGCACATTCAACGTATGTTTATAGAATATATTTCCTTAACAGATCGGAATCGAGCACGTCTTTAATTTTCTTAAAATGATTATTGGACGAATCGATGCAGTCGCAGGGTTGGCAATGATTTTCAAGGGCGTGACAAAGTATTTCTTAAATTTTGTATTACTTCAAAGCCCAATATACAAAACAACATATTACCCGACAGCGTAATGTGTATGTTTGTATAATATGAATAATAGTTAAGTTTAGATTGTCCTATGTTATATTTGTTTAATTCACCGCAATGGGTTTAGTTAATTATTAAGTCATGTTAGGTTATATAACAGTCAACATTAGGCAATGCATTATATTTTCTTGTGTTCATTTTTTCTATTGTTTAGAATAAATTTAAAGGCGTATATGCAGTAATAGATAATCTTGAATTTACCAGGTATTCAACAAAAACTATGGCAATGACATTATCTTTCCGTTCAACAAGATTCTTTTTATCCGCAGTAACACGTTTACTTATAAATTGAAATGTATTGTCATTTAAGAAACAAATAAGTTTTCGGATATAAATCGTTTACCTTCTTAATTATTTTTGATGTCTGTACATTCGTGTACTGTTTAACATTGGGATAAATTCATCACATTGGTCCTGTTATATACAATGATTACCTTTGTATGATCACATTTCAAAACACAACGCAATAACTACAAGTAAATGAAAGCCACAATAAATAGACGCGTAACAAGGCAATTTATTCAAGGGAAGGAAACGTTGTTTGTTATAATAAAGCGGAGTAACACGACGATGTTCCTTTGAGGCGGACAGAAAAACAGCATCCGCCGGTAAACAGCACTATACATATCGAGGGGTGAACGGAAGACTGTTGTAACTCATATTAAATAAAGAAGGACATACTGCAGTTTTCCGTTCAGCCCTCGATATATCAATCACTACACAGAGTTGTCGATCCATGCTCTTAGATATAATCTTTGCCATCACAAAATAAATCCAATCTCCACGCTGAATTGTCGTTACTTGTGCTATCACATACAATCGCTGCCATCACACACAAATCCTACCAGATTTGGTAGGATTTTTATTTTATTGGTTCAGGTATTATATTTAAAAAAGTAGCATCGTTTTTCTTTTATATTTAAAAAAAGTGCCTAAATTTTGGTTCATACTTATACATAAATAGCCTTATTAAAGAAAGTAAAACAAGCAACTGTAAAATTATTGCATGACGTGGCTTGGCTATCATCACCTAGCTGATTATGAAGGCAGGAATATGAGCCAGCTATGCTGGTTCCAGTCACAGGTGGTTAGCGTGTGGCTAGATATTAATTAGTAAAACATCGTTTTGAATGAAACACAATCACATTAAATCGAAAAATCAACTTTTCTGAAAAAAACAATTCACTATCAAATATACATATAACAAGGTATTCAACTCAAAATCAGCCGAAAACAGGGTGTATCTGTTTGAACAGCACTTACTTAATCAATTGTGTAGCGATTTCCATAAATTTGGTCTTATTCACCGCACAAATGAATTTCCTTTCTGGAAACGTACGTATCTTGTAATATATTTACGAATGCTGGGTCAAATTTTAAGAAATAACACATACACAACTCGCGTGACCAGATTCATGAATGACCACTCCAGCTTTATCCACATTATTTACTTTCATAAAACAAATGCTACAATTCAAACATTAATTCATCAGAAAAATTGGCATACATGTATTTGAAAACTTGCATCAAGATGAACTCTAACAAGATCTTTCACACTGTTTTCATACTTCATATACTGAGACATAAGATAAAATTTCTCATATAAATCATTCTCATATCTAGTTTCACTGAATACAATTAAACATATTTAATAAGTTGCAGAAATAAATAATGTTTATAAGATAGTTCCAATTTTATAAGATCAATCTCATTTAATTTCTCTATGATGAAATGGACACAAGTCGATAAAACAAATAGTAGGAAAATTGTAAATAAATGTTTATTTCATAGTTTGTATAATCTAGGAATTAGTGCAATTTGTATGTGTTTAGGAACTAAGAAATACCACATGTCAATCACTAAGAACATTTTTTTCGTATTTACATGTCATGTTGTATGGCATCCACAATTTGTAGTACAAAGTATCCGGCCCTTCAAACACCTGCTTCTCTTGGTAAGGAAATGTCTCTTCACAAAACTACATTCGCAATAAAAGAATCCTTGACCACAGACATATGTGGTCCTGACAGCTTTAACGTCTCAAAGCAAATGTTAAAACAGGATTAGGAAAAAAATACTTCTTTTGCGGACGCCCACTGATGTCCGGAAGATGTCCACCTTCAGTCAATTGAGAAATACTGCTCTGCTGGCGTTTCTGTAGAGCTATTTGGTGTGTTGCACCAGCCCTTTGTCAGTATTTTACCCTATAAGAACCTGTCATAGGTTTTCATGCCATACGGCGTCATGAGCTTTCTTAAATAAGCTTTCGTTTTGCATGTGTTTCTAAATGATGACTCTGCAGTTGAAAATCTCTTCCACTGTACTCGGCATGGTCCGAATCCAGTCAGCTTTTCCGACAGCAGTTCTTTTGCCTTAATTTGCTTAATGATGATATGTAACATGAGTTTACTGTGATGAAGATGAGGCTGATGCGCTTAATCCCGCCCAGCTTGTGGTTGTCCATTTTGGTAGGGGTATAATAAGAGACTGGATCAAGTCCTTGGGCCACTTCTTGCCCCCCCCCCCCCCATCAGATCTTCTGGCATAGTACCGCGAAGTCGTTGTTTCTCGTCCGTGCTTAATCAGCTTGATATTGATGTTGTCAACTACTAAGTTTTTCCTGACTGCGCACTAATATCAACACCTCTGCCTAAAGTTTGGACGGACTTTTGTCGGCCGCTTCTGGTCTCGGATCAACCTACAGGCAACTGCGATCTGGTCGAAGCAGTAAAGTATAGAGGTCGCTGCAGTTTTCTGTCCCCCTATTTAGGACTGGGGCACTGTGGGTAAAAATGGTCCCGTCAGCGTCTGCAAAAGCACTGGCCTTTGGCTGACTGGTCTTTGTGATAGTCTTGAGGGTGCTGAAGACCTTTATACTGCCGCCTGTGGTCATCCCTTTGTCAATGTTGATACCTTGCTCCTCAATCCACTCTTTCTCAGCCTTTTTCATCTTCTTCATCACCTCCCTGTTCGCTCTTTGGTTTTTTGTCCTAGAGTTCATAAGTGTGTTTGAATCAACGCTTGCTGCGATGCAAAAATTCAGCGTTTAAATTAAGTCTGGTAAATCGTAAACAGGTGTTTGTTTCCTCTATCCAAAACGACCAACACTTTTTAACACCCCCTACCGTATACTTGAATCAGCATGGGCATTCGATTGTTAGTCCGTCTGTCCGCAAACACTATTTTGTATGGAGGCGTTCTTTCTACATTGTGAACGTTTAAAATTCAAATGTGCGGTCGTTGTTACTCATGATCTTTATTTTTATTGTTATCATCATGATATAAACAATTCTTAATTTATTCACGTTTTCCATCGTAGGCATTCTGTAACTTCACGATACACATTATGATATGCAACGTCGGGATTAATTCTTCGTGTTCTAATACTTAACTAGTTTACGGTAGTCCAGGAAAGTGTTTTCGATTTTTCATGCTTAACTCAATCATATGCACTAAATTATTTATTTAGATTGAGATCATTTTAAAACATTTGAACGTATTTGCCAAATGAACTTAAAACTAGAAATGGCGCGGCCGCGGCCGACGCGTATCCTCACAACGCAACTTTTGACCCAGGGGTCAGATCAAAATTCCAAATAGTGCACTGTCGCACATAGGCTAATTGCTTCCATGTGTTTAAGTTTCAAAGTTCTCGTGCTAATAGTGTAGGGGGAGATAGTGGCCAGTGTCGTCCGACCTAGCTACGCCTATGCGCTCTCGGATAAATAGACAACAAGTCGTGGATCTTTTGTCTGATAGATTTGGATAGGAATAAATCCCTGTAACAAAAATGTAAATAATATTAATAATAATAATATATAAATATATAATAATAATAAGAAGAAGAAGAAGAATTAGATTAATAACAATAATAATACACGAACTACAACCAATAGAAATGGCGGTAGGATGAGCGCGACATTTCACAAATACTCAAATACCAAATAACAAATATCTAAAATACGATAAAAACGTTAAATCCAGATAACATAACAATGACATATGTAAAGTCTTGTATTTACCTGTAGGTTATAAATGAAAGCATACAAATATGGATAGTATTCAATGTGCAATAAACATCGATCAGCCTTGTTCAATGCTGTGTGAGTTCTGCGGTGCTCGTGCAGAAAAAGCGGGAAGATAGGTTACATTCAACAATGTTAGATTCAACTAAAAAAACACATATATATACCCTACACTTAATAACCATAATTTCTTTACTACTTCTGTACTATCTATCTAATACAATTATATTTACACCCTACGACATATTCCCCCCTCTTTAGAAAATGACGTCCCGACATTTTACAACAATTGTACGACGAACGCGCGCGACATACGCGAATGTGTACGCTCGTTTAAAAGAACAAAACGGTGAATGAATAAATTATGCGCAACAAAGTTAATGTCATATACTTAATGACATGTCGCAAACGCATGTATGATTACATAGGCGTATAAACGAAATATAAACATATTTCTATTATAATGTACACTTTAACTATAAAAAATTGCACATTACCAGATACAGTACATTTAGGTAACAAAAGTACATGAAGTAAGAAATTTACACTGAACTTAAATTCACATAACCAGAAACAATACATAAAATAAAACTAACGCACCTTTATACACAAAAGCGATAGACTGTACGAATTTTAACACATATATTGTGTCCTCGTGCATTTTTACACTGTACGTTTACTACTCTTCACATTTCGTATTGTCCGCTTGTTTGCCACATCGGCACACGTCTATTTCTCGCCGACCTTCGTGGTACCGGATGTATGTCCGATGGAACAACATCGTCGATTCGACTTCCCATTCCACGTCGTTGAGGAATAACATACTTCTTGTTCTTTGGTACGATATCCTCCCCAACCGACTTTGTTGATTTGTCGTTTGGCAGTCCTAGTGGTAACAGGAGGTTGCGATGGAGCCTGCGAACACGTCTTGCTCGTGGATCATCTGTCCGGACGTCATAGACAGGAATGTCCGGGTTAGGATGATCCACAACAAGGTACCGTTCGTTTTCCCATTTATTACAGATCTTGTGTTTTCCGCGCACGGTGACGTTTCGTACTAATACAAGATCACCTGGTGCAATTTTTGCTGCGTGTGCCTTTTGGTCGTACAGACGTTTGTTAACCTCTGCTGTCTTAGTAGCTGTCTCCTTGGCTTTCTTGTAGGCGTCTATAAGGCGTTTACGAAGTTTTCGTGCATACTCGTTTGTAAACTTCGCATGGATGTCGTCGGTGTTCAAACCAAGTAGAGCAACTATTGCCAGTCTAGGGTGGCGACCAAACATTAGATAGTACGGTGAATAACCAGTACTGTCATGTATTGTTGCATTATATGCATGAACCATTGGTCCAACGTGATCTTTCCAGTTGCTCTTTTTATCTTAGTCCAGTGTCCCTAGCATCTTCAACAGGATTTGGTTGAACCGTTCTACCATGCCATTACCCATAGCGTGATATGGGGTAGTACGGGACTGGTTGACACCTCCGAGACGACATAGTTCCGTTATCAAGGTGGACATAAAATTTGCTCCCTTGTCGCTATGAATTCGCTCCGGAAAACCGTAATTTACAATGAACTTTTCAAACAAAACTCGAGCAGTTGTCCTCGCAGTTTGATTTGTAGTTGGGTATGCTTGGGCATATCTTGTAAAGTGGTCAGTTACAACTAGTATATGTTCGAAACCACCTTTCGACCTTTCAATATTAAGGTAGTCTATACAAATCATCTCTAGCGGGGCAGACGAGGATATGTTCACAAGAGACGCAGACTGTGGTGCTGCCTTGCGTCGGATACACCTGGGACAAACAGCCACCTTATCGCGAACAAATGTGTCCATTCCCGGCCAATAAAACCTCTGTTTGTATAGAGACGTGGTTCGATCCCTTCCTTGGTGTCCAAGATCATCATGCAAAGCTTGAAATACCTCGTTTCTTAACGTAGAAGGCAAAACAAGTTGATGGTATTGCTGTCCACAAAGCACACCGTTACGGTACAACACGCCATCCCTAAGTTCCAGCTTATCCCAATCGCGCCGATACTTATCTACCTCAGATATGTTGCCCGAAGCCCGCGTAGCTGACGGCCTGGTGCCTTTCCGAACGTGGTCAATAAGTATGGATATTACGGGATCTTTCACCTGAGCTTGTCTCCAGTCCTTGAAACTCAGTGCGTATGCTAACAAAACATCATTAGGAACTGTTGTACTCGCTTCAGCCTCCACGTCTAAAATACCGTCTGGAGCAATGGTGCTGACAACTAATGGCAATGTTTCGACTGTAGCTGTGACTGACGTCGTCAAGGCTTGTATGGTCTGTGGGTCAATCTGCATGCGACTTAAACCATCAGCATCCGCGTTGCTCTTTCCGGGACGATAGCGAGCAGTGAAGTTGTAATTCGCTAAAGCTGCCATCCAACGTTGACCTGTGGCATCGAGTTTTGCATTGGTGGTAACGTAAGTAAGCGGGTTATTATCCGTGATCACTTCAAAATGTGCACCATATAAATAGTCATGAAATTTCTCAACGACTGCCCATTTCAGTGCTAGAAATTCGAGTTTGTGCGCTGGATAATTTTTCTCCGATGGTTTAAGAGATCTACTGGCATATGCGATGACTCGGTCCTTTCCATCTTGATGTTGGTAAAGAACAGCACCCAAACCTGACCCTGATGCATCTGTGTGTAAGCTAAATGGCAATTCATAGTTTGCATATGCCAATATTGGTGGATTTACCAATGTCTCAACCAAAGCTTCGAACGCTTCCTGTTGTGCAGCTTCCCATTTAAATTTTGGTTTCTTTGTACTTTTGTCAGTTTTCTTATTCTTCGTGGGCTGACCAACAAGTAAATTGTTCAATGGTCCAGCTAGTTGTGCAAATCCTTTAATAAAACGTCTATAGTAACCAACGAAGCCCAAAAACTGTCTGACTTCTTTGACCGTAGAAGGAACTGGCCAGTTGGCGATGGCTTCGACTTTCTTTGGGTCTGCTTGAATCCCATCTGCGGAGACCACGTGACCAAGATAAGTTATCTTAGTCTAGAAGAATTGGCACTTCGAAGGGTTAATTTTGAGGCTGTATGAGACTAATCTTGAAAAACACTGGTCTAGTCTATTGATATGGGAACTGATATGGGAAGAAAAAATGATGATGTCATCTAAATATATTAGGCAATCACGAAGATTCAAATCACCCATACATCGCTCCATAAGGCTTTGAAATGTTGCAGGCGCATTACACAACCCGAATGGAAGCCTGTTGCATTGAAAAAATCCTAGCCCGCCACACTGAAATGCTGTCTTCTCTTTGTCCGACTCTTCTAACTCTACTTGCCAATACCCGGATTTTAAATCAAATTTAGAGAAATACTTCGATCCGGATAAAAGGTGTAATGTGTCATCGACCCTCGGTAAAGCGTTACTGTCTTTCTTTGTTCGTTGATTAAGACGCCGAAAGTCTATGCAAAATCGTATGCTGCCATCTTTCTTCCTCACTATCACACAGTTTGAAGACCACGGAGATGTTGACTCACTAATGGCACCGGCTTCTAACATATCTTTCAGATGTTCTCTAACTTTATTAAAGAGTGCTGGTGGGATTCTTCTGTACGGCTCCTTGAATGGTTCTTCATTGAAAAGTTGTAACTTATGCTTAACGGCTTGAGTGTGACCCATATCTAAACTGGATTTCGGAAATATAGCATCCCATTTTTCAAACAAGTTGTAAACTTGGGTCTTTTGTTCTTCTGTTGATTCGGAGTCATCAAGGTCTACTTTATATTTCTGTTCTAAATGTTCATTTGTTCTTTTGTTTTCTCTTTCAGATGCTTCGACATGATTTATAGTTGCATTCAGCGTTTGGAATATAGGTGCTTCACGCAGTACTTTTACCTCATTCAACTGACATAAAGTCTGTTTGGCTTTTATTTTAATCGGTCTAGCTGTCACGTTGCATATTCGTACAGGTATCCGAGCTGTCTTTCCAATTGTGTCGATACGAACAACTCTTGGGCATATGATGGCGCTGTGGCATTGTATGTCTTCTATTGGCTCGGTTACAGCTTCATTCATAATGCCTTGTTTTCTGTTAAAGCCGGTCACGGTTCTGCTTTCAACAGGATGTAATGTTATAGGCTTAGTAGCGGTAACTATTCCAATATCTGCATTAACAGACATAAATCCAGCTGCCCATACATCATTTATTGTTGAACTGTCAGCATTACATTTTAATTCTCTTAATACATTTTTGTCGAGCAAAACATGAGCAGTACCATGGTATTCTTTCACTGGAACTATAAGCAAAATAGTTTGAATTGGCTTATCAGTAAACTCCGTTTCAATATCTGCAAATATATATCCAGAGTATGGAATTGTACTGCCATTTGCACATTTTAATTCAAGACCAAAGTCCTCCAAAGTGTACAATTCTGGCTTTGGTGACATGCCTTCATAATATACTTCAGTGATGGTGCTTACTTGTGACCCGCTATCAATCATTGCTGTAGTATGTATTCCGTTCAATTTGATTTGATCTAAGTTGGCATCACCAATCATGCGTTGTAATATTTCTTTATTTGTCCATGTTTCAGGGTTTATTGTTCTTTTCTCGTTTCCACTCTCATCCAACCCTGCGATAAGAGCTTCATCTAGTTTAAATGTGTCTTGTGTTTGTCATTATTTTGGCAACCTGTCTCTGGGTTACTACTTCTCTGTTCATAGATTTGATTCCCACGGAAAAATCTATTGTTTCGTGGGCGGTATCCACCTCGGCCCCTAAATGTTGAATTGTTCCTAAAGCCTCTATATGACTGACCCCTGTTGTAACATCTATTTCCGACTTCTTCTACCATGGGTGGCCTTTGTCGTTCTTCTGACAAGCTGTTTAATTTTTCTTCCATTGACTTAATTCGCTCTTTTAATTCATCCAACAATTTTATATGAGGGTCGAATTGTTGAACATGTATTTGTTTCTTGATTTCTGGTTCTTTGTTCACCTTCATCTCTAGTTCTTCTCTTCTCACTTTTCTTTTCAGTTCTTCAAATGTTATTGATGATTCAAAAAACAATCGCGTCGCATTTTTCAATTCAACATTTCTGAGATGTTTCCAGAATCGTGTTTTCAACATTCTTTCTTTTCTGCATGTCTGGATCTCCCCTCTGTTTATGGCTTTCTGAATTATTTCTTCAAGTCGGATTCCCCATGCCGAAATGTTTTCGTCTTTTTCCTGCTGTGCATTGTAATATTCTTCCATTAGCTTTTCTCCACTTTTAATATCTCCATAATTGCTTTCTAAGGTTTGTAAGATTTCTTCGCTAGTTGCTGTGGGTCTAAGTGTTGTCAATACTTTCCTAGGTTTTCCACTTATGGCATTTCGTATCGCTTGTCTTAATATTTCCTTATGATAAATGTTCGACTCGAGGATACTTTCAATTTCAACTTTCCACTCGTTAAATTGGTTCGGGTCAGAAAATTTTGGAAAATTCGGTTTGATCATAAACGTTTTGTGATTATTGTCTACTGAATCCTTTGCTTCCTCTTTATTGACGTGATGGTATTGTTTTCTAGTAGGTTGATTATCAAATTGACTTATGATGGTCTCTTTGTCAAACAAACTTTGTTCTAATTCTGATCTCTGTTTCATTAGAGTCTGTATTCTCTTCCTTTCTTCTCTCAATCTCTTCTCATTATCAAATTGACTTATGATGGTCTCTTTGTCAAACAAACTTTGTTCTAAATCTGATATCTGTTTCCTTAGAGTTTGTATTCTCTTTTTTTCTTCTCTCAATCTTTCGTTTTCCTTCATTTCTTTTAATTGAGTCTTCATCTGAATAGTTTTGACCATTTCCATCTCTCTCAATTTCATCATTTCAATCTGCTCTTCTAAATTTGTTATATCTTCAAGTTCATCATCACACTGATCCTTGTCCCGAGTACCATAATCATCATGTTCTCTTACTTTCTCTCTCTCTATTTTAAGTCTGTCCCCAGAATTAACCTTATTCAGACAATTTTCTTGCAACGCCTTATCGTCTAACCACTTAAGTTCTTTGTCTACAGTATCTTCGCTTGCGTTTGACAACATACTCAATCCTTCAAATATGTTACTTAATTGATCTAATTTGTCGTATTCATCAACTGTTATAAGTGTGTGTCCTCCATCTGTTTTCCGCTCGTATATGTCAAAATCTCTCTGGTATTCGGTTATACTCTTGCCACTTCTGTATTCATATCCACAAGCTCCCTGTTCATCATCATTTTCAAATTCAATACCAATGTCAGTTTCTCTCATTCTATGTACTCCTAATTCTAACGCTTTCCTTCGTTCCTTTAGTTCTCTTATTTGATCATCATCTTGTTTCCGCCTAAGTTTTTCCTCTTCTTTAAGTCTATTTAATTCATCCTTGTCATGTCTAGCCTTTCTTCGTATTTCAATTTGTTCAATTCTCTGTCTCTCTAATTCACTAAGCTGTTTCATTTCAATATCTCTATCCCTCCGTTTTATCCTTTCAAGTTCTCTTTCATTTGCAATCCTATTAGCTTCATCTCTCAGCACTCCTCTCCTTCGAAGTCTCTTTTCCCTATCTGTTATATCACCTTCCATGTTTGGAGAATGACAATTCATAAATGTACAGCACTATGATTGCAAATATATTCAAATATGTATTTGACTTCAAATGAGAGTCACACAACTGTCAATAATCTGCGATTAAACTATCACTATATCATATAAAATATCTCATTGTTCACGCTCTTAACAACATTAAAATTCATAATTCACTTAAAAAAACAACAGTAACAACAACATCACAATGTACATTAATTGTATTAACTTGTGAACATGCTTCACGTAAGTAGTCTTTCAATTAAACTAGATGTTATTACACTATGCAAAACTGTTGTAATTATTCGAGTTATTTAAAAGTATAACATCATTTAATTAAATGCTTAAAGCCACAATACTTATTAATTCGAATGCTTAATTTCAATTTGAATAAGCAATTAATTATTTTATTTTTATTTTCAACAAAATAAATATTTGGTATTTAAATGTTAAATAATAATTAATAATTAATTAATTAATTCAAATTATAAGTGTACTTATTGTACAATAAACACAAACAAAAGTGTGTTCCTATAATAAAAACAAATACAAAACACAAATACAATTTGATAAAGCTACTTTAACACACTAACAGTTGTAATACGTCACAGTGCGCAATTTATTTCCGGTAAATCGACTTCCGTTACATCGATATCCGGTTCCAGTTCAAAGTTTAAATGCTGCGCTGACGCGATATTTATAATAACAATCAGTACTAGTCAATAATTATCCAATCATAAACTTAAGCGTGCGCTCTTAACGCTAGCAGCAACGAACCGATATCGATAAACTCGATAAACTCTTCTATCCGCAATATATGTAAAGTTTACAGGTTTATACTGTAAACCTTTTACAATATTCCGAATTAAATTAACGCACGACCGCGAACGATTCGAATCACGCTACCTTGCAAGGATTTTCTTTATTCACCTTCTTTATTTTGCAATGAAATTGGTTTATACTAATTTCATTGAAAAATAACTTTCAACAAAACGGTCACGTTCACCATGTACCTCTGCAATCATAAAAAGCACGGGTATATCGAGCTAACTGTTAATAAATAAGTACAGATTGGGGGGTTAACTAATACTGTTAGTGACTAAAAATACAAATGGCTTTTACTACCTCTAAATACAGTAGTGTGTTTTTATAACTGACAAATCTACATAGCAATCTATTGTTTAAAGGATTAGTTGTCAATGTATAGAAGTGTTTTGCTCAAATGCAGGAGCATAGGTTAGATTGCATGCAACTTAAATGTTAGCGTTGTGATTCCTAAATGTATTGTTTAAAAAAATTGAAATATAAAAAATGGTATTAACAATTATTCTCAAAAGTACAACGAAAATTAAAACGCTCACCACACCACCGTAGAAATGAATCGTCAACAACGAAACACAATGTTCACACACTGTCACAAATACACTTAATGTCAAAACTCCAGCGTAGAATTCTCTGGTCTTGTGATGTTACTGTCAAGAAGAAGGGGGAGGCCTTTTAACCGTTTCTACCCGCGGGTTCCCGAATATGAATGGTACCGTCTAGAAGAACCGGTCTACCAATCTGCACTGCATTCCATTTGGCCAAACATCAGAACACGTTGGGCGCCATTGTCGTCCGACCTAGCTACGCCTATGCGCTCTCGGATAAATAGACAACAAGTCGTGGATCTTTTGTCTGATAGATTTGGATAGGAATAAATCCCTGTAACAAATATGTAAATAATAATAATAATAATAATAATAATATATATATATATATATATATATATATATATATATATATATATATATATATATATATATATATATATATATAATAAGAAGAAGAATAATTAGAATAATAACAATATTAATACACGAACTACAATCAATAATAATGGCGGTATGATGAGCGCGACATTTCACAAATACTCAAATACCAAATTACAAATATCTAAAATACGATAAAAACGTTAAATCCAGATAACATAACAATGACATATGTAAAGTCTTGTATTTACCTGTAGGTTATAAATTGAAGCCTACAAATATGGATAGTATTAAATGTGCAATTAACATCGATCAGCCTTGTTCAATGCTGTGTGAGTTCTGCGGTGCTCGTGCAGAAAAAGCGGGAAGATAGGTTACATTCAACTATGTTAGATTCAACTAAAAAAACACATATATATACCCTACACTTAATAACCTTTATTTCTTTACTACTTCTGTACTATCTATCTAATACAATTATATTTACACCCTACGACACAAGGACGGACGGACAGACGGCGGAGATTACCACATAATCACCCCAATTCAGAGCGTGGGCATAATTGCATGTCATTGTATATTCATATTTAAATTACAATTCTACAAAAGTGACGAACAAGATGTAACATAACAGAACAAGTTGTGGCATTATTGAATAAATACATAATCGAATTCGTATCAATTGCATACATTCTTCACCTAGATCAACATTTCAGTAGCCTCGGGTTAGCGAACGTCAATAATTACCGGACATGAATATTTGTTTACCTTGCGTGTCAACATCCGGTCAATTCCGTATGTATTCGTTATGTGTCCGTTGCATTCGTCATAGACACGTGGCTTTACACACGGGCAATCAGAATTGCAAACGAAACAATTATCAAAGCATTCCTTGTTAATATCAATATTAATAAAACTTACTTGAGCAGCCGAACATAGAAGGCGTATAATTTATTGCTGTCGCGGGGCGGCCTGCGGCCATGCGCAGTATGTTACAGAATTCTGTCACGTGATCAATGGTTGGCGCGTAATGTTTTTTTCTAGCAGTCTTAATTTTTACTAAACTTGGAAATATTAACAATTATTCTTAATCAAAGTATATTAAAAGTGGATCTATAGTGAGATATATCAACAGATTGACGTTTATTACCAGTGAAAAAGTTTAGTTGCGTTCGTATTGTCATAAAAACGAGTTATTAACAAACGGATTACCCCTCCCACTACAAATACGCGGCCATGATGATTAGTTGAATCGTGACAATTGTAGAGGTGAGCACGAAAAAACAGCGAAATATCGTTACACCTATTGAATGAGAACATTATATTGCAATTATAAGCTTATCTGTATGAACCGTCCATGGGAAAAACACGCAAACGTAAAAACAGCAGTAACGGGAGTAATAAATCCAGTAGTAGTAAGGGACAAAACAAAGTTGCAAAAAATAAGTGCATTTCTGGGGAAACAAATGATTTAACAAACGGTGTGTTGAGTGAAACATGCAACGCTAATTTAAGTGTTAGTGACGCTATCCACGGTGTTCATTCCGTACTAGTCAGTGACTCCGGGATGGATAACTCAGTGTTCGTACCAAGTGAACGTGAGACCGGAAATGGAGCTGAGGGAAGCATCCTATCACAGGTCAGTCATATCCTCAACACAGAGATTAT
Organism: Dreissena polymorpha; assembly: GCF_020536995.1. Lineage (NCBI taxonomy): Eukaryota > Metazoa > Mollusca > Bivalvia > Myida > Dreissenidae > Dreissena > Dreissena polymorpha. The sequence continues at coordinate 34,693,646 of NC_068357.1, forward strand.
CAGTTTCCTGCGATCTATGAATCAGGCTATGAACAATACTTGTTTAAGTATTACTTAACAGTTGGAAACACTAAATAAACTTGAAACAAAAGTAAACGGCATAGAATCTGAACTTTGCAAGCTGTGGAGTGTTGTTCAAGAAAATAACAAAATTCAGAGCGTAAAGCTTAACAAGATTGCGGAAAATGTTTCGTCGCTTGAATGCGCTTTGGCAGAGTCACAGAGCGCCATTTCAAAACTGCAGCAAGAAAAGTCCGAATTATCAGAGACCTTAAATTACATGCAAGCGCAGTCAATTAGGAATAATTTAATTTTCTCCGGCATCAATGAAAGCTCGTCCGAAAAGCCTGACGATACCGAACGTCTACTGCGCTCTTTCATAGTAGAAAACCTGAAAATACCCCCAGGATGTTGTCAAATGTATTAATCTTGAGAGAGTACATCGTATTGGTGTTAGGCAAAGCGGTAACCAACCACATCCTCGTCCAATAGTGGCAAAATTCTCACTGTTCAAGGACAGAGAAAGCGAGCGCAAATCAAGTTGGAACCTTAAAGGAACCAATTTCTACGTCAGTGAGCAATTTCCAAAGGACGTTGCCGACGGGCGCAGAAGCTTGATGCCGGCCTTCCGGAAAGCACGTGCTGATGGCAAGAAGGCATGGTTAAGCTACGATAAACTGTACATAGACGGTGTTCAGGTGCGTCCTGACAGTTCCACAAGCAACAACAGCAGCGGTAGCAGAAAGTAGGGACTTCCGGAGGCTGAAATAAAAGTTCTTTGTTGGAACGTTCAAGGACTTACAAATATAAAAATTAACGATGAAGACTTCTTAAACTAAATTCGTAAATTTGATATTATTTTGTTCTATGAAACATGGGCTAATAACTCAGCTTGTTATGACATTGATGGCTATAAATGTTACCTTTTTAACAGGAAAATTCAGAACAAAAAATCAAAACGCTCTAGTGGCGGAATAGCAATTTATATTAAGCAATCTATTGCGAAGGGATTTTCTATTGTTAAAAATCATCAGGATGCAATTGTGTGGCTTAAATTAGATAAGCTTTATTTTAATATAACGGAAGACTTTTTTCTGGCTAGTGTTTATATCTGGCCGGAGATTTCCCCTATGTATAATATTTTGATTGTTAATTTATTTAATATCTTACAAAATGAAATTAATCATTTACAAACAAATGGTAAAGTTTTTTAGCTGGTGATTTGAACGCTCGAGTAGGAAATAAGCGAGACTTTATTGTATGTGATCGCACAGTTAATCTGTTAAATGACCAATCTTACATAAGTGATTCTCAACTTCCACGAAATTCAATGGATTCGCAAAGTAACTGTTTTGGTACGGAGCTTCTTGACAAGTGCAAATCGCTCTCACTGAGAATAGCTAACGGTAGACTTAGCCATGATAGTTTCGGCGCTTTTACGTTCATGAATTCACGTGGTTCAAGTGTTATTGATTACTTGTTACTACGCGAACAAAATTTTAATCTTATAAAATATTTCAATGTTGAATCTCACTCAGAATGGTCAGATCATTGCCCTTTAGCATTCAATATCATGTGTAATACTTAAATATCGAGAGGTAATAATGAATCGACTACAACACGTCTTATCTGGTTAGATCAGCATCGAGACGAATTTCGACAAAAATTAATCGCAAATGTACATATATTTAACAGTATTAGCGATGATCTTGATTGTAATAACGTTGACAGTATTGATTATTGCGTGGACAGATTTTCGAAAATATTAAACGAAGCTGGTGAGGCTTTATTTTCTAAGACTTTAAAAAGTGGGAAATCTTACTCTAAAAATACATTATTTAAGAAAGCAGAGTGGTTTGATAACGACTGCCGTCTAGCAAAATCTGCCTATGTCAAAGCTCTAATGGAATACAATAAAAGCAGATCAGATATCGATAGAGCGCTTATGATAAATAACAAAACATTGTACAAACGTACTGATAAATCAAAACGTCAGCAACATAAAAGTAAAAAATTAAAAGAAATCGTTAGTCTTAGACACTCAAAGCCTAGAGATTTTTGGAAGCTTTTTAGTAAAAATAAAACTAGCATAAGTTATTCTTTGTCCATTGATGATTTTTATAAGTATTTTACTCTCTCCAGAACGATTTAAAACACGTAGATCATATCCAAGCAGAACAATTTTGCAGTTCTTATAATTTTAACATTAATAACGGCAGATTTGAAGAACGAGATGGTCCAATTACCACTGACGAAATCGATAAGGCAGTAAATCGGCTTAAACGTAACATATCGTGTGGCTGTGACTATTTGTTAAACGAATATTTCATCGAAAGTTTAGATATATTATCACCACATCTATTAAAGATATTTAATGCTATATTGAATTCAGGTCATTTTCCTCCAGAATGGTTCAAGGGGTTCATTGTGCCTGTTTTTAAAAAGAATGACCATGACGATGTACGTAATTATAGGGGGATAACTCTGGTAAGCTGCATGTCCAAACTTTTTACGAGCATTCTAAACAGTCGTTTAAATATCTGGATTGAAAATAATAACATTTTAAGTGACGCTCAATTCGGCTTCCGAAAGGGCCGCTCGACTACTGACGCTATTTTTGTACTTAATGCTATTATTCAAAATGTCGTGAATTCTAACGGACGTTTGTACTGTTGTTTTATCGATATGAAACGTGCATTTGATTCGGTCTATTTAAATGGACTATGGTATAAGCTTTACAACGCAGGTATTAACGGTAAATTATTAACGCTCATCAAAGACATGTATCATCAAGTTAAATGCTGTGTAAAAAAGTGTAATTCATACTCGGATTTCTTTAATTGTGCGATTGGACTCAAACAGGGAGAGGTACTCTCGCCGGTGCTGTTTTCTCTATTCTTAGATTCGTGACTTTCCAATAGACCATAATTCCTTTTCGAGTTGGTGACTTCCGGTTTCCGGTCTCGCGAATTATTATTTGGACAAAAGAAACAGAGAAACACTGCGTACTTGGTAAGTGGTTTCATATTTATGATAATAATCTATTAATTAATAACATTCAAATGTTTATTGTGTACTTATATCTAAATATTATTGCAATTAGTGTGCTGTTTCAATTAAAGACGAAATTAAAATTTCGGAATTCAACATTATGCTTAGTGGTTGGTGTAAATTGAAAACGTTCATCTAGTTGAATACAATACAACAAAACACAGTTCTCAAATGCTCAAACATAAAAAATAGCATTTGCAATTATTTTAAATATTATGTGTTGTCAAAAAAAGACTATATTGTTTTTGTATACTGTTGATCAGTTTAAAATTGGTGAAAACGTACTCAGACTCAGTGAAATAATTTTTTTAGACTTGTTAAGTTGTTAAAATACTACAATTCTGTCTTATAGGTTATTGAACATCCTTTTTCTGAACTAGATTTTAAATGATAACTGGTCCATTTTAACAATTTCTATTTTAAGATATCCGATGGATCCTCCTCCTCCAATCAACCGCTCACCACGGATTGCAGGAGGCTACAAAGGAACAGTTTAGCAGACCGGCAGCTTTTATGCCATGAATTATTGACACAGACTTTAACCCTTATTTTAGTGACTTGCTTAACACAAACGAAAAAAGTTAGATATTTATATTTATGTTGAACTTGAAAATGCTATTAAATGTTCATAGATGACACAACTAATGAGTGTGTGTTTATTATTTCTTATTCATACACTGTTACATACATGATAGATCTTTAATATTATTACTAAATTGTATTTGAAACAGAAATAAATAAATGAGTCGCATTTTTAGAAAACTGGGCTTAATGCATGTGCATAAAATGTTGTCCCAAATCAGGGACAACACTTTCCGCTTTAATGGTATTTTTAGTTTCAAGGAAGTCCATCCTTACCGGAAATCAAGTTTAGGCGTAAAGTGTCATCCCTGATTAGCCTGTGCGGACTGCACAGGCTAATCTGGGATGACACTTTACGCACGTGCATTAAGCCCAGTTTTCTCAGAACAAGGCTCAAATGTAAATTTTAAAACATGTGCTCTTTATTATGACTAGACACAATAGGGTTGTAACCAGGGAAAGAACCAAACAATTGAAAAACATAAATATGACCAAACTTGTTTATTTTGAACATTTCTGGAATAATGTATACAACAAATTTTGGACAAATAAGCTTTATTAATTTAGAAAATATTTTCTCGAAAAATGTACAGTTATCACAGCGATATAACAGTTATTACAGTCAGTGTTTCTGTTGATCATCATTTAAATGCTGACAGGAGTCTCTGGTTGCCACTGTCTGAATGTGACCGGTTGTTGAAAGGCCAAGTACATAGCAGAGTAACACAATCCGTGCCTTTTTAGGGAACTTGGGGTCAATGCTGTACAGTTGACCAAGCTTTTTCAACTGATCGGCCTTAAGGCTTGCCACGCTGTTGTAATCTTTCAGAGTCTGCTGTAGAGTTTCGAGTTGCTGAAAAAAATTATAACAAGTGCTAAGAGAATGGCTTACTATGGTCTGTATTCACATTCTAACATATTGTTTCTGCAATTAATTTAAATAGGAAACTTAAAAAAGCTACAACATATCGTCCCCTCCCCGCGAAAATGAACAACCTTAAGATAGCGCACCTCTAATGGGCACATATCCAAATATAATTTAATTAATTAATTTCCTAATCAGCATCATTTCACTGAACTACATGCATATTTGTAGGTAGGCTTTCCATGCTTTTTAAAAAAAAACATACCGATTTTTTCAAAACCACCCTCACGCTCGGCATTTGTTCATTTTATTTTCACCCCTGGGGTATATAAAAGTTCAATAACTCATTCAAATTTCCAAATTTGGGCATGCAGTTGGTGTGTACAGATGCAGTAAAGGTGTTTTCAGTTTAAACAAGATGTAATTAGTACACATTTTTATCTATGGAATAGCGCCATGAAATGTAAGTGATTTCAGCCAAGTAAAAATTGGGTCGGTTAAAAACAAAGTGTCATAAAATTTAAAATAGTATCATTTAAGTTATAGTTTAAACTTATTTTTTATAGAAACACTATATACAGCAAAAATACCAAGAAATAGACAGATTTACCGTTTACTGTTTGAAATAAAAATAAAAATGCAACATGCATCATTCGTATTTTCAGCAGTAAATTACCCAATTTAGCCATAACGTTGTTTTAATTTTAAAAATTGAAGGATGTGTATAAAATTTTCAACATATTTAACAATTAACATAGCTTATATGCTATATTAAATCAAATTATGTTAGAAAAGAAATAAAACGAGTCGCAAAAAGAATGCGATGTCCGCAAGATTCGAACCTGCGCGGGAAGATCCCAAAAGTTTTTTAATCCATTGCCTTAACCACTCGGCCATGACAACTTCACAACAGTGCAACCTTAAATAAGATATTCATAAGTAAACAGGTAAAAAGGTTCGTCGATCTTTGAAGAAATCGCGAAATCATATTTTTCAGATGATAATTGGATCAAAGTCAATATTTATAGTGAAAATAATGTATTCTAAATGAATTAGGTAAACACATATCAAAATTCGAAGTTTGAAAAAAATAAAATGCATCTCTCGGAAATAACCGATCATTGAAGATCGGCATTGATCGTGAAATAAATCGCGGGAAATCATTAGAGGTGCGCTACCTTAATATTTACAAGAAGGAAAAAACTTCTTTTCTCTTAAATTACAGAATGAAGCTAAAATTTTGCATGATGACTTTTCCAATAACCCTACATGTGTCATAATATTTTAAGTAACGTGTGATTTTTTTCTGTAAAAATTATAAGAAAATTGTCTAACTCAAGCTTTCAAAGCTTGAGTTAGACAATTTTGTCATATTTTATCATCTGCCGCATTTACTTTGGAAATGTTCGCATTTTCTATGGAAATTTTTGCACACATTTACATGGGTATAACTTTGTAAGCCGATTGGATAGGACCTTGAAATTCTTCGCGGAACAAGCGGGTCGTTTTCACAATTTCGAACATGTAAAAACCCATTTTCGCGCCAAAACTGAGATTGGCCATGTTCTAAATGATCTTAATAATGTTGTTCTTGGGTACTTTGTACTAATGTAAGAAAAAAAGGTTTTGTAATATTTACTAATAGTATGTACATTAAAAGTATATGTGCATGCATACAGTACCATTGATAATTGTACTGTCGTGGAAACTTCATTACAAGTGCAGGATTGTTCTAGGTGCATATTGTAATCCCAATAGTGATTTTTACCAAACATTATTTTTCAAGGGTGGGTATACAACGCAGATTTTAGGTCAGCCAATACAGAGAAACGAACATGGATCTACCAGGATTTCACAATCTTTGATAATTATTTATTACAAATCATGCAAAAAAGGTTGAAATGAATATAATAAAAATATTGGTTAATATAAATATTTATTTGAATTAGGAAAATTGAAACATTAAAAGATGGCAAATAATACATTGATTCTGAAGTGAATATTGTTATTCCATGGTTTACTTCTCATACTTGTAAAATATTCAGTCATTTCATAATAAGTTGAAATGATATTTTAGAATATAATCATAACAAAAATAATAACAAGAATTGTGAACAGAATAGATTAATTTTTTAGGCATTTGATTTTTTTTTAGTTTTTCAGCTCATATTTTTCATTGATTAATTGTATTTAGTATCTTGATGAGTTTCTGTTTGTAAATAAAACTACCATTTATATACAATGTAGTATCAAAAAATATTGAATAGACACATGTAATAAGTTCAAGTGCATGGGTAAAAACAAAACAAAAAAAAACACATTAAGACAATGTATGTAGTTTCATATAAAATCATTCAAAAACAAGAACATCCACACTTTCAAGTAATACATATTAACATAAATTGTAGATAAGAAAAAGTCAAATATATATTTTCTTAAATATTTGTTTTTTCAGTCTCCTATAGTGTAACAATAGTAAAAGGATGTATCACATTTAGAGCCCAATAAACAGGAAATTGTGGTCTGACACCATGACAACAATTACCCTGCTGAAGACAGTATTACACAAGCAATTTGAAACGAGATGTCATAAAGTACCCAAGATACTGATCCTGTTACTGATAATGATTGTTCAAAATCAGAATCTGCACACACATCTAGAGACAATTACTTGACAAATACACAAAATCAAATATAAATAAGGTAAAATACCCATCAGTATCAAACAAACAAAAACATTTTGTAAACATACTTTATCAACCGAAGTTGATTGTTTTCGTTGTTGCAACAGACAAATCTGTTTACATTTGACCGGAAGTCACCAACTCGTCTAGCCGCAAGGAGTTATGGTCTACTGGAATATAGCGAATGATCTTGAACTATTTTTAGAAAAAGACGTCAATTCTGGACTTTCATAGGATGACTTGATATTTATACTTATGCTTTTTGCTGATGATATGGTAATATTCGGCAAGTCTGTAACTGACCTCCAACAAATTATTAACAACCTTAGTGAATATTGCGATCTTTGGGGTCTAGAAGTTAATATTAGCAAAACTAAGGTAATGGTATTTAGAAAAAGAGGACCGACTTTTCACAATGAAAAATGGTCATTTAAATGTGAAAAGTTAGATATAGTTGACGACTTCAATTTCTTAGGAACAGTTTTTAATTACACGGGTTCGTTTTTACTAAACGCTGAATCTCTTTCTGGGAAAGGACTTAAAGCCCTAAATGTTTTAATGATTAATTTATAAAAACCTTGATATCAAACCTAGTATTGCTTTTCAACTTTTTGACGCATTCGTGGGTGCGACTTTAAATTATGGTTGCGAGATATGGGGATTTGATAAGTTTATCGTAATAGAACGTATACATCTTAAGTTTTGTAAAAGGCTCTTAGGTATCAAAGCATCTAGCAGCAGCATGAAAGTATATGGGAAACTAGGAAGGTATCCACTTTACATTAACAGAAATGTTCGTATAATAAAATACTGGTGTAAACTTATCCATTCAAATAACATAATCATATCAAAATTGTATGAACGTTTTAAAAGTATGAAATTATGTTAAGGTAATTGGGCTTTAAATGTGAAGAAGTTATTGGATACCTACGGATTTTCATATGTATTGGACAATCCCTCTTCTGTCAATCTCGATACCTTCCATATTGTATTTAAGTCAACTGTTTTAGACGTTTTTAAGCAATCCTGGTACAATTCGATTAATTAATAGCAACTCATTCATGACATATAAATTATTTAAATGCACCTTTGAGTTTGAACCATATCTTGATAATTTGCAAAACAAATTGCGTATATGTGTTTCCAAATTACGATTATCGTCGCTAAAACTAGCAATTGAAACAGGTAGACATAACAATATAGAGAGATCACAGCGAGTATGGGCAAAATGTCAAGTCAGAGATATTGAAGACGAGTACCAATTTATCATGATATGCCCAGCCTTCAATTCACTGAGAAAAGAACTTATCAAAGCCTACTATTATAAAAGACCAAGTATGTTTAAATTTGTAGAATTAATGGGTACTTCAAACAAAACACAAGTAAGGAACCTGAGCAAGTTCATATGTAGAGCCTTAATGCAGCCCCACCCAGCTAACTAACCCTGGATATTCAAATATTAACTAATAAATTTCCCTTCATCTAGTAGTTGGGTAAATAAACTCGTCTTTTTAATGTTTGATGGCCATATTATGTCCATCCTCAACATTCGTCTGTACAAGTTCTTATTACATTCACCTTATTTATCATCTGAATATGTTAGCCTAGCACAACTTAAATACTATTGTTGCATATTTTGTAAAATGTACACAAAATAATCAAATTTTGTACAATTACCTTTTGTTTTTAAATCATCTATGTTGAACTGTTTAGTATATTTCAAATACTCCACGTATAGTCTTAACGCATGTTCCAATTTTACTTATCTTGAACAAATTTGTTAAAATATTAACTAACTAATTTTTCTTCATTTTTTTCATATCAAGTTGTCCTCTATAACGTTTAAATAATTGCACTATAATTATGGTTTTCATCCTCCAATATTTCTATAAAAGTTAATAACAAATAATTATTTTCATCATCTGTATATGTTAATCTAGCGAAACATGAATACTATTTTATTTTATTTTTTTGTTTCTTATTAATATTTTTATAACAAATCTTTATTATGTACAACTTATTAATTAAATTCATGTATGTATGAATATGATCTTTACGCGATCATTATGACATTTAAATATTCTTATTTGTTCTCACGTTGATATAATGCTTTGTATAACTATTTTGTAAATGACAAAAAACTGTTAAGTTTACGTCAATAAAACATTCTGTCTGTCTGTCTGTCTGTTAATGATAGTTCAAAATATTGTTTTGATATCGGAAAACGTTGTGTTGTGTTAATAAGCAGAAATAAAACGCAATGAAATCAGAAATGTACTTTTATCTACGTTTACTGTCTGCGTGTATCGTGTCTCGACGAACAATGTCACAAAGAAATTTACCTGACCTACCTTTACTATTGTTTGTAACTGTTAGAGAAGACTTGTTTACCCAAAGCTATTAAGAATTGGATTTCGAAATGTCATGTGCAATGAATGGAATTATAGTTGCTGTTATTGGTGATTTTTTTATTATACCATGTCATGCATATTTCTAAGGGTCAAGGGTTCGATCCCCACTGTGGGAGCGTTCTTAAGATCTACCCCAAAGACACCAAGTTCTGGTTCTCGGCCCAGGAAAAGGACTTGAGAGCGTTTCAATAAGCCTGAGGCTTTTGATGTAATCGAGCTAAATTATATAGATTTAAACTAAGGGTCAATATTTTCATGTACATGTTTGTGTTAAATATAAAATATTTGTTTTTTAAGCAAATATCATTTCAGCATCTTAAGTTCAGAAGTAAAAAAATAATATAGTCATATTTATCGTGTATATACAAACATGTATGTGAGTAAAACAATAATATTCTATACAGTTAAGACTTGGACTTTGTTTTGTTTTTACATCTCATTGTCCTATAATATTTAAATAACAATCTGTTTTTTCATTTATTCCAAACTTTCTTTAAAAAAAATGCAAATGTATGCCTAAAAAATTGATTCATCCAAACCTCTGATCAAGCGTAACTTTACATGCAAATACAAGTACATGTACTAAGTATTTCTAAGATGATATCTTAAATTTAACACAACTATTTAACATATTTCTCCAGGGATTTATATGGTAGCTGACAAACAAAGGCACTTTGTATTGCAATTTCAGCAATACATTCCAGTCAGTTCTAAAGGCCAATGGGGCGCAACTGAAGAACCAACAAAGCATGGTCACTCTGGCCTTTGACAAAGGACAAGTAATTAACACATACATTCAGCAGAAATTAAATAATCACAACTGCTTTAATTATTTGCACCCACATTCAAAAGAGGCATATCAAGATTTAAAAGTATGTGTAAAACTCAATGTTGTGCGTTAAGACTTAACGTTGCCTATAGAGCCAGTGTAGCAAAATGATAATAATTTACTCATTAACTCAATAAAACTATTTGTCAGCCAATACTATTGTTACTGACAAATTGTTAGTTTGATAAAATTTGTTGGGCCATTTCTAAGAAAAAAATGCAGGCATCAAGAACTAACATATAATTATTTTATTTTGCAGGCATCAAGAACTAACATATAATTATTTTATTATTTTTATTACTCCTTTAATCAAGTTATTCACAATTATTTTCAAGAATCAACAACACAATCAACAGCTATCTTTCACAAAAAGTGTCATTAAACATGAAAGACACTCCAACATACATTAATACCAATACTAGTTTCACATGTGTATTTTATGGAGATTTGCATGATGCTTTTAACATGGTCCAAACAAAAAATCCAATATAGCTCCTAATCCCTCACCAGAGTTCAACTGTACACAATTGTTTGTCACACTTGACGTGGTTAACTACACTTGGCCTACACTCAAATATGTCTTTGACATTGTCAATGTAAACATTCTACACAATGTTTGATCAAGAATAAGTTCCAAATGTTGCTTCAAGAATGCTAACAAGAGTTTTTATCGACTTTGACCAGGTAACCTAGCTTTTTGGATTCACGTGACCCAGGTACTAAATTAGCCTTGATATGGTCAATACAACCATTCAGACAGAGGTTCATCTAGTAGGATAAGAAAAATGGTGTCTAGAATTTTAACAAAATTTTTGGTTAAGATTTGACCTGATGAAAGAGTTTTTTAAACGATGTGAACTGATTTCAAAATTGGTAAAGATATCGTCAAGCTATGATTGTCAACATAAACATACTGACCAACTTTCATAAAATTGGGTCATACATATTGCGTCTAGACTGGTATCCAAGATTTCTAAGATTTGACCTGGTAACCTTGTATTAAAACGCACACGAACCAAATTGGAATACAAACTAGATATTGTAAATAAAAACATTCCGTCAAAGTTTTATGAAGATTTAGTGATACAACTTGAGTGATACAACTGGCCTCTATAGTGTTAAGAAGTTTTTCGTAAATTTGACCAGGAGATCTGGATTTCAAATATTGGTAACCATGACTACAACTGTGCCTAGATTTTTTTAACTTAAGCATTCTGATCAAGATTGTGTCATTAATGTAGCCTCTAGAATATTTCACTGGAAATATGGTGACCCCAATATCTCATCATGAACACTTTGTGCTCAGGTGAGCTAAAAATTAACACTTATCAATAAATAAAAAATTATAGTTTGAAAACTATTGGGATGACATAATGGTGATTGTTCAAAACAATATCTGGCTTATTTGTTACAAACATGTAATGAATTGCTGATATTTATATATCTCACAAAATAGTGTCAATTAAAGTGTCCAAACAAAAACATAGTTATTTTTCTAACTGTACTGGTTTACCCTCAGAGTATATTTGCAATAATTTATTCAATTTATTTTAAATATGATAAAATGCATCTTCCAATAAATCCCATGGACTTAATATAATATATAGTATAATAATATAATATAAATATTATTTATGCACAATTATTTAAAACACATTTAGCAATCACTTGTCTGTAAATATAGAGTTTATAAAACTGAAACAAAGGTAAGCTGTAGTCATCCTCATACATGTGTTATTATGTATAAGATAAAGACATAACATAAGTTAAAATGCTTAAAAAATAAAATCAACTTAAAAAGTTACTGTTGCAAAGCCTGTTACAAAGCATGCCATTTTGATCATAAACGTCTTACTTCAATTTATAAATTAAACAAAAAGCACCCATTGTAAGTATTGTCAGTATTGATTTATTGGCCCATTTGAACATGGGTAGTTCTAACAGTAGGTCAATATTAAGGTGAAAATGTTGTGAGCGAATGTGAATGTGCAGTGTTGAATGGAAGTATCAACACTTTTAGTAAAGTATTATCTATGTCCAGCAAAATGTCCAATTAGATTTACCAAGAATTTTGAACTTCTGAACAAATCCAAAGGTAGTCAATGAAAAGGTCAACATGAGGTCAGGGGGTCAACATGAGGTCAGCGGATGTATGTGTGATTATATTTTACATTGATTACAAACATTCAAGTATCAAAGTTTTGTAGCAATCATTATTGATGTTGAATGAAATGTTTCATTTAGGGTTAACCAAGAACTTTGACCTTCCAAATTAGTCCAAAAGTAGGTCAAGGTCAGGTAAAATAAGCTCAGAGTAATGTGGGTGTGTTGATGGACAACATCCATGAGAGTATCAAAGATTATTAGGGAACATTATTGGTTTTATATGGGCCGGTCGCTATATGTCAGTAGATGATGGGGCATACAAAATACAATTCAGAACAATTGAAATTCAGCTACTGGAAAATACTATTCTAAATATATATAAACAAGAGCTGTGTTTGTGAAACACAATATCCCCTACTGTGCCACTGTGAAGCCATATATTTTTCCTTTGACCTTGAAGGATGCCAAATATCAAGTTACTATCTTCAATAGTGAAATATGATGGCCAATGTTACAGTTTTCGGACAGACGCCATATATTTTACCTTTGACCTTGAAGGATGACCTTCACCTTCACTTTTCACCACTCAAAATGTTCAGCTCTATGAGATACACATGCATGCCAAATATTAAGTTGCTATCTTCAATAGTGAAAAAGTTATGGCCAATGTTAAAGTTTTCGTACGGACGGACAGACGCCATATATTTGACATTTGACCTTGAAGGATTACCTTTACCTTCACCTTTCACCACTCAAAATGTGCAGCTCAATGAGATGCACATGCATGCCAAAATCAAGTTGCTATGTTAAATATTGAAAAAATTATCACCATTAAAGTTTGGGGACGGACGGACAGACTGACTTACGGACAGTTCAACTGCTATATGCCACCCTACGGGGGGCATAAAAACTGTCCAAGAACTGTGCATAAACCTTCACTATTGCAAATATGATCATTAGTGTTATAAATAAATAAGAGGCTGTTTAATCCCTTCATTTAACTTTATTTAACCATTTATGCCTAGTGGTCTCCCATCCTTCTAAATTGGATCAATTTATTTCCAAAATTAGGGATTTCTAGTATACCTATTTCTATATTTAGAATATTTCTTACAGAAATTCCTTTGAGCAAACAGAACAGACCCTGATGAGACGCCGCATCATGCAGTGTCTAATCTGGGTCTACGCTGTTTGCCAAGGCCTTTTTTCTAGAGGCTTGGCATAAATGAGTTAAATAAATGCAAGAATTAGATCCTGTATTGGTAACAGGCTAATCTGGGACGGCACTTTACCCACATGCATTAAATCCCTTTTTCACAGAGCACGGCACAAATGTACAATACGTTTAAGTTATTGCAATACACACCATTCTTATCAGTAGTTGTACAAATTAGCAACTAAGCAAATAAATTCTGCTAAAAGAATACAAATGTGGTCTGTTGTTTTTAAGAATACTACACCAAAGTCTGTTTTCAATAGCAAACAAAGAGAAACAAAATAGATAAACTCTGCAAAAAGGCAAGCAAATGTTACTTTAAGTTATGATTATTATTTACTTCTTTATCTCCTAAAAACATTGTGTTTTGTTTTAGCAATTATACAACTTAGCAAAATGTACATAAATTTGGTATTGATAACAGCAGCTTAACATTTGCCTGGATTGTTAAGACATCAAATGACCTGGGAAACAATTCATTAGCCCTTTCCCACTCAGAAGCAAAGTGAAAATGGCTATGTGCAAACAGCATAAAAACAGAACAGTCTGCGAATTACTTGCAGTCTGTTCAGGTTTTATGCTGTTTGCTGCCCATCAGTATGTAAGGGTTGGAAATAAAGCCTTAAAAAGTTGAATGTAGTAAGAATGGTCTTTAATTAAATTGATCTTTCCAAGGTGCTACAAATGCATCAAAATATGTTTTTAAGTGGTAAACAGTTAATGGCTATTATCATAATTTAGGCCGTATACAGCCACCATGGCTCCAGATCAGCCTGTGCTACCCTTTCTGTGATAAAATCAGGTCAGGTTTCTTGGTTTCATTAGCTGCCATTGTAGCGATCATTATAAGGCCTATTTTCTCATTACCAGGGTTCAAAAATGATAACAGATATGATTGTGTATCATAATATGTATCAGATTGTGATGGCAACAAGATACTACAACATGTAAAAAGAAAGCTGCAATATTCCACACTTGTAAGAATGACTAGCAAAATGCCTATAAAAACCTGGTAACTAGATAATTGGGCCGTGCTCTGTGAAAAGGGGTTTATAATGCATGTGCGTAAAGTGCTGTCCCAGATTAGCCTGTGAAGTCCGCACAGGCTAATCAGGGACAACACTTCCGCCTAAACTGGAGTTTTGCTAAAAAAATACATACAAAAAAAAATACCATAAAAGCAGAAAGTGTCGTCCCTGAGTAGCCTGTGGAGACTCCACACTTTATGTACATGCATTAATACCTGTGGAGACTCCACACTTTATGTACATGCATTAATACCTGTGGAGACTCCACACTTTATGTACATGCATTAATACCTGTGGAGACTCCACACTTTATGTACATGCATTAATACCTGTGGAAACTCCACACTTTATGTACATGCATTAATACCTGTGGAGACTCCACACTTTATGTACATGCATTAATACCTGTGGAGACTCCACACTTTATGTACATGCATTAATACCTGTGGAAACTCCACACTTTATGTACATGCATTAATACCTGTGGAAACTCCACACTTTATGTACATGCATTAATACCTGTGGAGACTCCACACTTTATGTACATGCATTAATACCTGTGGAAACTCCACACTTTATGTACATGCATTAATACCTGTGGAAACTCCACACTTTATGTACATGCATTAATACCTGTGGAGACTCCACACTTTATGTACATGCATTAATACCTGTGGAGACTCCACACTTTATGTACATGCATTAATACCTGTGGAAACTCCACACTTTATGTACATGCATTAATACCCCTTTTAACAGAGCAATGCCCATCCATAAATTGTCTGTCACAGTTTGACATTATTACTTTAATGACCATTAAGATCTATTAATGTTTTGATATAAATTCTTCAAAGATCCAGTCCACCAAAAAGTATCAAAAATTAAACTATGTATGAACATCAAAAATTTATACCCAGAGGCATTTTGCGCTATCAAATGAAAAGAAGCTATGATTGTTTTATAAATTTTGATCCTCTGACATTAAATCTATTAGTTCTGCATACATTGGTCATATTGAGATCATACTTTATTTGCTAATCATGTGTTTTGAGTGACTTTATTTAGGTCTTGCAAGCAAGGTAACTAGGTTAGATCAGGGTTAACATATAAATCTAGGATTTACCTTTAAATCAAGGGTTTACCTTTAGTTCAATGGTTGACTTTGAAATCAATGGATGACCTTAAGAGAAGAGGTAAAGCTATAAATCTAGGATTGACCTTTAAATAAACGGTTGACCTTAAGTTCAATATTGTTGACCTTTAATTCTATGGTTAACCTACAACTCTAGGATTTACCTTTAAATCAAGGGTTGGCCTTTAGTTCAAGGTTTGAACTTTAGATCAATAGTTGAACTTTAGATCAGGGATTAACCTGTAAATCTAGGATCAACCTTCAAATTAAGGGTTGACCTTTAGATCAAGGGTTCAACTTAAGATGGAGGGTTGACCTCTAGATCACAATCATTCTTGGCTTAATCTTGCTCCCATGGACTTTGTGCTCAGGTTGACAGACAGAAGAAATAGTTACCTGAAAATTTTAGCTCAAGTTTTAAGGTAGACATGTTAAATGTATGTAAAAGTTTAACGTAAACCTTAAGCATTAGAGACTATAAGAATGATTGTTCATTTTTTGTGTAAATATAGACAGTATATTGTATCAATTTAAAGGTAGACGATTTGTAGTTTTATAAGTGCTTGCAAATTGAAAATAAGTATATCGTCTCCCCTGTAATGTGTTAAATTATAACACTGAAAACACAACTTGTCATTTCAAGCTAGAACTTTTTTAGCATTATTAATAATACTTATGAAAAACAAATAAATGTAAGAATAAATCTCACTGATTGTTTCTATATTTCTTTACTTTGCAATTCAATACCTTATCTCACTACTTATCAAAAATAAGTTTGCTTCAGGTCATTTTCTGATTGTCATTTTTTAACAGCATTTGTATTTTGTAAACAAATAAAAAATTGACAATTAACAAGAAATAAATATAAATAGTACAGCATAGAGTTTTTACTTTACATTTTACATTATTATGTAATCTTATCTTAATTAATTGTAATGTTTTAATGATATATATGCATCATTTTTGGAACAATCAGTTAGGAATGTTGATTAAAAATTGTTTAAACAAGACTATTGCCAAGCAATATATGTCCCCTACCGACTCCACCATTGTCAGAATTTTTTAATTTTTTTATTTGTTGTCATAGCAACCAGTATTTTTTATGTAGGAACAAAATGAAATGACGTTAATAATGTCCATATTGCCATCTATCCATGTTTCAAGTTTCATGAAAAAAATATTAAGAACTTTTAAAGTTATCAAAGGATCCAGAAAAGTGTGACAGACTCACGGACACACAGAGCCCAAGCCATAAGTCCCCTCCGGTGAAACCGGTAGGGGACAATAAAATAGGAAATGGAATGATTTTAAATTAGGAAAAAAAAACTAAATAAATACCATTCATATAGGTAATACAATCGGCAATACTGTTTCCGGTTAAAAAAACAAACATATCACAATTAAAAATTTACCTTCCCTTGCAAAACAAAATGGGCAATTGTATATGCCTCATTTATGTAAAATAATATATGTAAATAAACAATAATACTATCACAGAAATGTACTAAAATCACAATATAGTACACAATTTTGACTGTTTTGTCACAGACGGAGCAGCAGTTCCGCTATCACGATTAACATTGGAACGTGACCGATTCATATCCTGTATGTTGCTTGACGAACTGTTGTCGCTGATTCCAAGACGCCTTTTGTGAATTCGATGCAGAACTATCCTATATGTACCCGTAACACTCGATCTCGAGTCCCGGGAACCATTTTGACGAAAATGCGTGTCAGTGATGCCAAGTTCGTTCAGCACTTTTCTTGCGTCTTTTTCCTCATCACTGATATGAGCACCTGACAGACTGGGATAAACACTATAAGGCTCCAGGGGCTTTGGAATTTCTTGACCCTCGAGCCATTCAGAGTCCAGAATCTCCTGCACTGTGAATCGGTCTTGCGGAACGGCCTTAAGCATACTACGAATCAAGAACTGACAACTGTCTGACACGTATGATGGTATTATGTAACTTCCGTCTAATATACACTTTTTTAACTTTGCTACGGTATCTGCCCTAAATGGCATTATTCCTGTCACAATGAAGTACAGCATTATCCCCATTGCCCAAATGTCAACAAAAACGCCAACATAACTCTCGTCTTTGAACAGTTCGGGGGCCGCATATGGAGGGCTGCCACAAAATGTGTTCAATAAACTCTCAGGCATGGAACATGTGCTAAAGCCAAAGTCTCCAATTTTTACAAATCTTGAGCCCGAGTAGAACACATTCTCTGCCTTCAAATCTCTGTGAATGATGTTGTGACTGTGCTGAAAAAAATGCAAAATGACACTCATTTTGGGAGAAAAAATATGTCATTTATCTGACAGAAACTTGGTTGTTTTTAAAAAACCTACATCTCACAATAAATGAGTTTAATTGAATGAACAGAACGAGCCAAATATTGTCTGTGCTGAAAAAAGTCTGTAAGAAAACAACAAGGATAATACATAAAGGTCATACAAACTGGAGGAGGCACAATATTTTGATATGTCCCCCAGAATTCAGTACTTGTTTGCATACAAAATAAAATATTTTAGCTAACAAATGTTTAATTAATGTGAACTTCTTTTAACCAAAATGTCATGTTGGAGGCATGACAATATCGGATCAAACTGACAAGGCGCTGTGGACCTGCTTCAATTTATAATTATCTCGCTTTGAAACAGGTGCTTGAATCTTGAAAATGACAGGTTAAGATGTATAATTGAGATTTACAGTCACTTAATTTTTGTTCTGGCTAGTTGTTACAACCAGAACTGACACCATGGTTTTTGGCTTTTTTGGCGAGTGAGGGAGTACTTATTCAGATCCTGACTCGTTGCCTTATCAATGACAGCCAAGTTATAAGACATACATCCTTGTTTCCCAAAAATTTGACCTTTAACTTTAGATAACCACCAAGCTTAATATTGCTCATAGGAAAATGAGTGTTGCTTTCAGAATCAATTCTCATCATACATATCAACTCCTGTTAATTAATTTTGTAATTCATTTGACCTTTTACCTTGATTTATGACCTTCATCTTAAGCATAAGATACTGAACGAAATATGAAAAGAAATGCATTGAGCGGCGCTATGGGAAAATGTGGCTTAATGCATGCCCTCAATGTGTTGTCTGAGATAAGCAAGTGCAGGCCACATGGGCTTTATTGAGACAACCCTTTCTGCTTTTATGGTAATTTTTGTAAAAAGAAGTAAGAGACTTTGCAAAAATCCAAATTAGGCGAGGAGTGTTGTCCCCAATAAGCCTGTTTATACTGTTTAACCCTTTGCATGCTGGGAAATTTGTCGTCTGCTAAAATGTCGTCTGCTGAATTTGTAAAATAAGCATTTTCTTCATTTTTTTTTCAAAGAATACTATCAGAATAGCAAACAGTTTGGATCCAGATGAGACGCCACGTTCTGTGGCGTCTCATCTGGATCCAAACTGTTTGCAAAGGCCTTTAAAATTTGGTTCCCGCACTGAAGGGTTAAGTTTATCTGGTATGATACTTTATGCACATTCATTCAGCCCAGTTTTCCCAGCAGCCAGCCCATATATAAACATTAATGTACTCACACATGTATACCAATTTAAAAGCCCTTTCAATAGTCACATAAATAAAGCATCATTGGAAAAGTCTCTTTCAATGGCCTATCATTATCTTAATGAGATTTAACATTGATTCTGCTGATAACAAATTACCAGACTTACTCAGGTTGCCATTAGCACATGAGTCTTCGAAGAGAGGTACAAATGAGACTATTGTTATGAGTGCAAATGATATTCATGAAATCAATACAGGGACAAAATTACCAGAAAGGCACTGATGTATTTCTAAACCAAATAAGCTCATAGTTTAGCAGAATGCCTACAAGTCATGTGAAAAAATAATGAAAAAAAAAAATTAATTTATGCTTGAGAGAAAAACTTAACAGTTTAATATGATAACAATTCTTGTAAAATATGCCTTAACACATTTATGCCTAGCGTCAAGTAAAAAGGCCTTGGCAAACAGCGTAGACCCAGCTGAGACGCCCGCATGATGCAGCGTCTCATCTGGGTATGCGCTGTTTGCTTAAAGGAATTTCTGTAAGAAATATTCTAAATATAGAAATAAATGTTCTAGACATCCCTTATTTTGGAAATAAATTGATCAAATTAAGAAGGATGGGAGAGTCCACTAAATTTAATGGGTTAATATGATAATAATTATTGTAAATATGCTTAAAGGGATCTTTTCACGCTTTGGTAAATTAACAAAATTGAAAAAAGTTGTTTCAGATTCGCAAATTTTCGTTATAGTTATGATATTTGTGAGGAAACAGTAATACTGAACATTTACCATGGTCTAATATAGCCATTATATGCATCTTTTGATGATTTTAAAACCTAACAAGAGTGCCAAACTGTCACAAGATACGCCCGTTTTAAGGCTTTGGACAACTTGATAACTTTACCATGACCCATATTTGAACTTGACCTACATATCATCTAGACACAACTTCTGACCAAAGTTGGTGAAGATCGGATAAAAACTACTTCAATTAGAGAGCTGACACCATGCTAAATGCTTGAAATGCACTAAGTGACCCCGTGACCTAGTTTTAAACCTGGCATGACTCATATTTGAACTTGACCTACATGCAGATATTGTCTAGACACAATTTCTGACCAAATTTGGTGAAGATCGGATGAAAACTACTTCAACTAGAGAGCGGACACCATGCTAAATGCTTGAAATGCACTAAGTGACCCTGTGACCTAGTTTTTGACCCGGCATGACCCATATTCGTATTTGACTTAGATATTGTCTAGATACAACTTCTGACCAAGTTTGGTGAAGATCGGATAAAAACTATTTGAATTAGAGAGCGGAAACTGCTGTGGACGCCGCCCGCCTGCCCACCTGCCGCCAAGGTGAAACTATAATACGTCCCGTTTTTTTAAAACGGGCGTATAAAAAGGGGACATCACTTTTGTAATTATTAACAAAGGACAATTTAAAATGCACATGGACAACATAAATAAAAACATAACGTAATGAATTCAGTTATTCATTTATTTGGTGTACAGATCATTTGCAACATCCTAATGGATTCTCTTGAACCACAGCACATGACTCCAGGAACACTGAAATAAAGTAATTTGAAGAACATTTAAGCAACCTTTTAAAAAATGAAAATTATAAAAACCAAACAAAACAATTATCACTATAAAGACTTACAAAGTACTGTAGCAAAGAGTAAACAAGACAACATCAAAGATTTGGAAGCGCTATAAGTGGTTAGGTATGGGAATACATGTGATGATTAATGAAGTACTAACAATGTGGGAAGCGCTGAAAGTGGTTAGGTATGGGAATACATGTGATGATTAATGAAGAACTAGCAATGTGGATGTGCTACAGTGTTAACCGGGTACACCACGCACTCTCTAACTACTACTATGGCTATCAGGAAGAAAAAATATGACATTTATTCAAAGTGAAATTTTGTGTTTCATCTTTTTCTTTGAAATTGAGCAGAATGTGTTAGGTACAGTTAGAGAATGCTCTAGGAGGTATGTCATGGAACAATGCAGAGTTCAGGTAAGTTACAGTGGTACTGAAATTAGAAGCAATTACACACAAACGCATACTAATAAAAGCTAGAAAATATATTCCATTCAGCATGCAATAGTATACACTGAGATATACAAGAATACATTCTGAACTGACATCATCTGAAGCTGCATTGTTTAGAAAGACGACTGTTTAAAAATATACTTTAAGACATAGTAACGATAAAGTTGACGAAATGCTGCATTTCTTTCGATGATATGAGAAAGAATTGAAAATTTCCTTGTGTATAAGCATAAAATCAATTTAAAAAATTGATTTTAGGTTGATGACAATGATAAACAGTTGCCTTTCTATAGTACCCATGCACAGTGAAAAACTCATGTACCTGTGGAAATCATGATTAGATTGAAGGAAAAATGAAACTTACCAATAAACATGTTGTTAAAAATAACTCGTTTCAAAAATCGCGAAAAAAATAAACCCGATGAAAATATCGCAAAATAAAACTGGATAAAAATATTGCATAAAAATATTGCATGTGTTAATCGGTTGCATGTCTCCAATCAGACCTGACTGATATATAATCTATATACTACCTCTGACCAAGTTTGGTGAATTCAACTTGAACTAGAGCTTTGTCACTGAATGTGACTTATACCCCCATACCACTTTGACGCAGGATAAAAAGTTGTTTAAAAGTTTCGGATGAATACAATTTGAATTAGAGTCCGGACAAAGTGGCGCCGTTGAAAATGCACTAATTGACCCTATGACCTAGTTCTTGACCCGACATGACCCATATTCGAACTTGACCTAGATATCAACTAGATGCAACTACTGACCAAGTTTGGTAAAGATCGGATGAATACAATTTGAATAAGAGTCCGGACAAAGTGGCGCTGTTGAAAATGGACTAATTGACCCTATGACCTAGTTTTTTACCTGGCATGACCCATATTCGAACTTGGCCTAGATATCAACTAGATGCAACTACTGACCAAGTTTGGTGAAGATAAGATTTATACAATTTGAATTAGAGTCCGGACAAAGTAAAATGCACTAATTGACCCTTTGACCTAGTTTTTGACCCAGCATGACCCATATTCGGACTTGACCTAGATATCAACTAGATGCAACTACTGACCAAGTTTGGTGAAGATCGGATGAATACAATTTGAATTAGAGTCCGGACAAAGTGGCGCCGTTGAAAATGCACTAATTGACCCTATGACCTAGTTTTTGACCCAGCATGACCCATATTCGAACTTGGCCTATATATCAACTAGATGCAACTGCTGACCAAGTTTGGTGAAGATCGGATGAATACAATTTGAAATAGAGTCCGGACAAAGTGGCCCCTTTGAAAATGCACTTATTGACCCTATGACCTAGTTTTTGACCCGGCATGACCCATATTCGAACTTGGCCTAGATATCAACTAGATGCAACTGCTGACCAAGTTTGGTGAAGATCGGATGAATACAATTTGAATTAGAGTCCGGACAAAGTGATGCCTTCCGCCCGCCGCCCGCCCGCCGCCCGCCCGCCCGCCAAGGGGTTTCACATAATACGTCCCGTATTTTATACGGGCGTATAAAAATTATAAAGCGTTGCAACGCGAAACGATTGAATAATTTGGAGAGTTCTGTTTTTGTCGTTAAATTTTGTGAAACTACGAAGATTGCTTATATAACGTATAAAATACGTCATGTATATGTACACGGCGGAATAGCTCAGTAGGCTAAAGCGTTTTTACTTCAGGACTCTGGCAGGACTGCAGGGGTCACTGGTTCGAAACCTGGTCCGGGCAATGTTCTTTTCCTTTTTTTAATTTTATTCTTGATTTTTTACTGGAGCTTTTACGATCCAATGTTTACATTTATCGATATAAAGCATTTAATGAATAAGTTAAAAAATGCCAAAATCTGTGAAAAGGCCCCTTTAAGTTTTCCATTTGGGGGATGTTACAAAAGCTCAACTTATCACTTGGTACAAACATTTTAAATACTTATATGAGTCGCGTTCTGAAAAAACTGGGCTTAATGCATGTGCGTAAGGTGTCCTCCCAGATTAGCCTGTGCAGTCCGCACAGGCTAAACAGGGACGACACTTTCCGCCTAAACAAGATTTTCAGTAAGAAGGGACTTCCTTTAAACAAAAATACCATAACAGCTAAAAGTGTCGTTCCTGATTAGCCTGTGCGGACTGCACAGGCTAATCTGGGAAGAAACTTTACGCACATGAATTAAGCCCAATTTTCTCAGAACAAGACACATATATGCACAATTGTGTCACGTAAATGTTCCGACATTTACAAAAGCTTTTTTTGCCATTCTTTTTTTAATGACAACATATATCCCCTTGGATAAAGGTCAATTTGATTTGTACCAAATGTAAATTTGCAAAAAACCAGAGTTCACTGATAACAAACATCAGAAACTAACAGAGCGTTTAATTTACCCACTAGTTGTTTGATTGCCTTGCATAAGAACTTCAAAAAATGCTTATTTACCGATACATACAAACATATACATTTACAAACAATATCTGAAAATTATGTGAGTTTTGTTGTGGGAAAAAAGGGCTTAGTGCTTTTGAGTAATGTTTCGTTAAGTGACGTTTTAGATAAGCCTGTGCAGTCTGTGATACAAGTGAAAGACATAAACATTTTTTCAAGATAATCATCTCAAAAACAGGTCATAAATTCCTGTCGAACCGAGCAATACTTGGAGGAGTCTATTAAGCTCTGTAAGTAAACATCATAAAGATGGCCATTCCATTCAGACAAGCAATAATGTTAAACATTGATTTTCATGCAGGTCTGCACCATTAACCCTTTCAGTGCGGGAACCAAATTTTGAAGGCCTTTGCAAACAGTTTGGATCCTGATGAGACGCCACAGAACGTGGCGTCTCATCAGGATCCAAACTGTTTGCTATTCTGAAAGTATTCTTTGAAAAAAATAGAAGAAAATGCTAATTTTAGAAATTCAGCAGACGACATTTTAGCAGAAGACAAATTACCCAGCATGCAAAGGGTTAAAGGATTATCATTTGTTTGCACAGACACTCTATGCTTTTTTATTACTATTGAAGTGTATTCATCATAGCAAACAAAATCAATAGTTCTTTCCTATTTATGGTAATTTTCTAGCCTGACCGAATTCAGTGCCAAGGTGATTAGTACATTTTTTATTTTACAAAAAATGTATGACATGGCATGAGAAATCTGTTCGAGAGGCAACCTTTAGAGGAGAAGGACACTTGATAACATTAGGGGAGCAAGACAGAGGAAGGGGCCACATTTATATAAGACTTTTTGAGTCTTGTTCTGGGAAAACTAGGTTAACCCTTTACCTCTTAGATACGTATTTTGATTTATCCTGCCTCTGTTGCAAACATTGACCTAATAAAGAAGTGTCAAAGAAACTAGTTGATATCCGGCAGTACCTCGCGAGACCGCGATTTAACAGAAGTGTGTATTCCTGCGCGCCGATTAACATGTTCAAATGTTTGACCTTTGAAATTTATTGAGACGCATCATGAATGTTATTGTTTTATTATATGATCCTATTTTGTTTCTTCTTTTAAATATATTACCAAACCTGAGCTTTCCGTAATTTTTATTTTCATTTACTTGATTTCGCAATTTATGACGTACCTAGTGTGACGTCATTTCTCTGACGAAACATACTAGTTTAAGCAAGACTCGCTGGATTTTAGGGACAATTTTGACGTGGTGGTTTTATACAGTAATTTTCTTTTTAAGCATCAAACGAATCCATTACGTATTTCGGATTGTTTGTTTGTCCCATATAATTGTTAACTTCGAAAGCCTTTTTTAAAGGAATAAAATAACTCGCTTCTACAGGATTACGATTTTGTCAATCGTGTTTTGGGTCAGACTCAGAGTCTGAGAGTGGTTAGCATTTGATACAAAAGCTATCCAAAATAGTGTGGTTTAAAATATATTTCAAATTCGATAAAGGGATGGAAGAACAGAAAATGTATTTCGATAAAGGGATGGAAGAACAGAAAATGGAAGCGCATATTGTTGTAACTTTATTGTTATAAGCATTGGATTAAAGTTGTCATTGAGGTAAATAAAATTTAGTTGTTTTTTTTTGCTGTTGCATTTTTTGTTTCACTTTCTACCAAGAAAAGTATCACATTCTTGATTCGTTTTTTATTTTTTCTCATATTTTCAATAGGAAAGTATTAAAAGGAACAGTTAAATGTGAAACTATTTTTTACTTGACACAATTGGTAGTTATTTGGTCTTCACGATGCTGTGTACATGTAGGAAGTCCGACCAAAATAATTATTTGATGTAAATTAATTATGTGTCTTTAAATAAAATGTGTTAACGGCATAAGGTAACGTGAGGCAGGATAAACCGAATACATGGTTGGTGCAGAGATGGAGAAAGTTTATCAAGTTCAGCCTGAAAAAGAAAAATAGGGCTCGCTAAAGCTAGTCCTATTTTCTTTTTCTAAGTCTCACCGGATAAACTTTCTCCATCTCGGCACCTACCATGTATTCTCTATGTATTTGTAATCCCTCACAAAGTTAAAGACCTTTCTTACTAGATTCAAATTTTAAAGGCTTTATTTCAAACTCTAAGATACTGATAAGCAGCAAACAGCATAAAACCTGAACAGACTGCGAGTAACTCACAGGCTATTCTGGTTTTATGCTGTTTGCACATAGCTATTTTCACTTTGCTTCTAAGAGGGAAAGGGAAAAATGCATGAGCGTAAAGTGTCATTACAATATACAAGCGCAGTCCGCGCAGGTTAATCAAGGAGGACACTTTCAGCTTGTGTGGATTTATTTGTTTAAATAAAGTCTCTTCTACGCAAAAATCCTATTTGGGCAGAAAGTGTTGCCACTTGTAACTAGCCAGTGGGTTCTGTGATGACTTTTTATGCACATGCATTAAGCCCAATTTTCCGAAGACAAGGCTTTTTTTATTTTATGGCTAAGATTAATATCTTCTGTTTATTTGTGGGAAGCGGCAACTATCTTCAACAACTTGGGAGATACATCTTTAAGAACAAGGCAGTGGAATTTAAACATTACAGACATTTGTCAAAATATTGAGGCAACCGACGCCCTTCATTCTACATCAATTAGTGCTTGCATCAGACCAATTATAATCCATGTCATCAAATTGTTATCTTGTTTACTACATTGAACTGTATTGATTCCTGACCACATGTTATTGTAGCAATTAGAATTTTGTCCTTGCCTTATATGACTGAAGAGAATGGTTCAATGTGTTTTATTTTCATAGTGAAATAACTGAATAACAAAGAAAGGCACATCAAAACCAAGCATGTGTTTCTGTAATATATATTAGCATCAACAGACAATCACTTTTAAACAAAAAACAAGAGCTGTTTTCATCGGATGAGATATGCCCCTGAAAAATGCTTTTTCGAAACCTAAACACAGATTTTGAAACCTAAACGCGAACCCCAAGTTCAAGGTCAATTTCAAAGGGGTCAAAATTTGTGTGCGTATGGAAAGGCCTTGTCCATATACACATGTATACCAAATATGAAGGTTACATCTGAAGGGACATAGAAGTTATGAACATTTTTTTAAACCTAAACGCAAAAGTGTGACAGACAGACAGATGGACAGACAAACCGACAGACGGATGGACGTACGTGCAGTGCGACTGCTATATGCCACCCTACCGGGGGCATAAAAAACAGAAAGTCGGCAAACAAATTCCTCTTTCAGTAAGATCTGCATGAAACAAAGCCTATCTGTTGGCATCAATTCCAAGGCAATTTTTTTGCCCTCAATGTACTTAATACCAGGAACTTATTTATTATTTCTCTACACCCACATTGGTCCTCATCTGAGTCTCTCATGGGCAAAATCACATGAGAAGAGCGTAGATCTACTGTATATATACTAAACGAATGGCAAGTGAATACAACCGTTTCACACTCAACTCCTTCTTTTTAATCTTTATATAATCTTATTATTACCCTCATTAAGTTTCTATGTTTAGAACATGAGTTGACCTTTTATTACCGACATAAATAAACCAACGTAGTCATGATGGCTTCAAATATACCCATTTAAGTTCTTTGTCAATTCATAAATCTCCATGGAATAACTTTATTGATATACATTAACAGAATGTTATTAAATTTGTATTTTAACCCATTCATGCCTAGCGTCCTGAAAAAAGGACATTTCAAACAGCGTAAACCCAGATGAGACGCGGCATGATGCGGCGTCTCATCTGGGTCTACGCTGTTTGCTTAAAGGAATTTCTGTAAGAAATATTCTAAATATAGAAAAAAGTATACCAGACACCCCTAATTTGGAAATAAATTGATCCAATTTAGAAGGATTGGAGAATCCACTAAGCATAAATGGGTTAATATCCCAAACAAGTAATTGCCTGTGAACATCATCATAGCAGGTAGAACTACAACCACAAAGAGGATATTTGTTGGATTTGGTGGAATATCGATTTTAAATTCACGAGGGATCATAGAAAATGATTTTTCTATGATCACAACTGAATTAAAATCAATATTCGACAAAATCCAACAAATTTGCTTTTTATTTTATGCTTACAAATGATTGTTTTTGTATTTTTGCCATTCCCGACAATATAATTCGCCGTTGGGCTTCCTGACATGTTATTACATGTATGTTCAAAGGAAGCTAATCTGCATGTTTTAACCCTTTGCATGCTGGGTAATTTGTCATCTGCTAAAATGTCGTCTGCTGATTTTCTAAAATTAGCATTTTCTTCGATTTTTTTCAAAGAATACTATCAGAATAGCAAACAGTTTGGATCCAGATGAGACGCCACATTCTGTTTGCAATGGCCTTCAAAATTCGGTTCCAGCACTGTATGTTTTAATATACATTAAAAGCAGACAAGTCGCCGTTGTTAAATTGCTGGTCACAATGTGGAAACCAAAGACATCTAAAAATAGTTCCAGTAAAACAATTAAAATTATCAATTATTTTCACTTATATTTCACTGATTCTGTTTAAAACAGTGAAATATCAGTTTTAATTCACTGATATTTCTCTATAAACCATTGGAAAGCATAAAATAGTGATATTTTATGCATTAATTAACAGCTACATTTTTATACAAACAAACAGTACAATAACAACTTAGATTACAAGACAAATATCTACCATATGGTCAATGGCCGCAGCAACCTGGGAGAAGATATGCCGCGCCTCTGGTTCTGCCAGTTTGCCTTCGTTTGAGATCTTGGTGAACAGTTCACCACCACCTGCGTACTCCATTACAATGTGCAGCTTGGCTAGCGTCTCCACCACCTGCCAGAACATCAACATATCAATGTGACAAACTGCAGCAATCATAGTGTTATTTTAGTCAAATTTAGGGTTTATATTAAGCCACCATTCCCAATGTCAGAAACGACATATTTTCCCAAATGAGTGCCTATCATTCTTAATTGAATGTTTAACCCTTTGCATGCTGGGAAATTTGTCGACTGCTAAAATGTTGTCTGCTGAATTTCTAAAATTAGCATTTTCTTCTAATTTTTTCAAAGAATATTATCAGAATAGCAAACAGTTTGGATCCTGATGAAACGCCACGTTCTGTGGCGTCTCATCTGGATCCAAACTGTTTGCAAAGGCCTTCAAAATTCGGTTCCCGCACTGAAAGGGTTAAGAAGCAAATTTGTAGAATTGATATCCCCGCAAAATAAATTTTGTTTATGAAAGGGAGCAAATCCCTTGATTAACGGTATAATCCTAAAAAACAATAATTTAAAGTGAAGGGCAATAATTTGTTGCATTGAATTTCTCCTCATTTATATCTACATATCGATGAAATGTCAAAATCTTGATCTGACATATAGCACAGACAAATCAACAATATTTTCCACAGTGGACAAAGTAAAAAGGGCCATAATTCATTATAAACTGGTTGCAGCCAGATTCCCTTACTTTAAAATATAAAAAAACAGTCAGGTCATTGAACTGTGCAAGTTTGACATGATTCACCCAGTACTTAATGAGAAATCAAAAACAAAATTGTGTGACTATAAAATATTCTTTACTGGAAAAACAGACCAAGGACCATAACTCTGCCAAAACTCATTGAAGTCAAAATTCATTTCTTTATGATCTAAACATTATTGTCATTGAACTGTAAAACTTTGAGCAAGAGCAACCAGTAGGTAAAGAGCACTTGAAAACAAGAGCACCGCCTTGCGGGTGCAGACCGCTCATCTATTTTCTTTTTAAAGGTGAAGGGACTCTCATTTTCAATCACAAAGGAGGGAGGGGTGGAGTGAAGAGCGGTGCATTGTGTGGGGGTGTGGACATTTATTACATTTTCTTCCAAAAATGCGAAAAAAAGGAAAAAAAAATTCAGGGGTGGGGGGGGGGGGGTGGGGGGGTGGGGGGGGGTGGGGGGGGGGGGATTCTTGGGTGCGATGGTTGGACGGTATTTCAAACATAAAATAATAAAAATAAATATTTGTGTTTTTTAACCGTTTCATAAAAAAAAATGGGGGGGGGGTGAGGTGGGGGGGTATAGTGTGAGGGTGTGGTGGTCATTTGTGAGATGATCTTAAAAAAAAAAAAAAAAAAAAAAAAAAAAAAATAGGGGGGGGGTTGGGGGGGGGGGGGCACGGGCGATGGTTTGGGTGGAGTCTATTGTGGTATGTCAGGTAAGAGTAGTTTTGTCAAAGTATCAATCAAATCTAATCATAAATAAAGAAGTTATGGCAATTTTAGAGAAATTTAATAATTTGACCTTGAGAGTCAAGGTCATTCAAAGGTCAAGGTAAAATTCAACTTGCCAGGTACAGTAACCTCATGATAGCATGAAAGTATTTGAAGTTTGAAAGCAATAGCCTTGATACTTAAGAAGTAAAGTGGATCGAAACACAAAATTTAACCATATATTCAAAGTTACTAAGTCAAAAAAGGGCAATAATTCCGTAAAAATGACATCCAGAGTTATGCAACTTTTCCTTTTACTGTACCCTTATGATAGTTTGCGAGTGTTCCAAGTATGAAAGCAATATCTATGATACTTTAGGGGTAAAGTGGACCAAAACACAAAACTTAACCAAACTTTCAATTTTCAAAGTATAAAGGGCCCATAATTCCGTCTAAATGCCAGTCAGAGTTACATAACTTTGCCTGCACAGTCCCCTTACGGTAGTTAGTAAGTGTTGCAAGTATGAAAGCAATAGCTTTGATACTAAAGGAATAAAATGGACCTTAACAAAAAACTTAACCAAAATTTTCAATTTTCTAAGTATAAAAAGGGCACATAATTCTGTCAAAATGCACGCCAGAGTTATCTTACTTTGCCTGCCCAGTCCCCTCATGATAGTAAGTAAGTGTACCAAGTTTGAATGCAATAGCATTGATACTTTCTGAAAAAAGTGGACCTAAACGCAAAACTTAACCAAAATTTTCAATTTTCTAAGTATAAAAAGGGCACATAATTCAGTCAAAATGCACGCCAGAGTTATCTAACTTTGCCTGCCCAGTCCCCTCATGATAGTAAGTAAGTGTACCAAGTTTGAATGCAATAGCATTGATACTTTCTGAGAAAAGTGGACCTAAACGCAAAACTTAACCGGACGCCGACGCCGACGCAGACGCCGACGCCAAGGTGATGACAATAGCTCATAATTTTTTTTCAAAAAATAGATGAGCTAAAAATGTGACTACCATAATAAATCTAAGTTTTCGGACACTCTTCGTTTTCGGACACCCCTGTTTTTTACCAAAATAATTATTTTTCGTGACTCTTAATTTTTTGACATGCACATTTTCGTCTATCATTAATGACTCTGAATTTTCGGACAGTATCATTTAACAGTGCTATTTTTATCAGATTTCAGCACTGTATTCGCTTATCTTGTGACTCTTTGATCATGGGATTTTACAAACCGATTAAGGGCATAAAACCTGGGAGACGCATGCCTCAGGGCAATGGACCATAACATTTGTGTAATTGGGTAAATAACCATGTACACCAGTAAAAAACAATCGCTTCACCCAACACCATTTAAAATGATATCTTCCTATTAAGGAAGCAGTATGTTTACTGTTTTTACTTTTTTGTTCAATATTATTTCAGGCAAAAGTAAGCAAAGCTGTGAAGTTGTTTTTATTTTAAAGTATAAACACTAGTGTGCATTGAGTTATTGGTTTTATTTCAATATAATTATAATTTTTGGACATTACATTTTTTCTCTATAATTTCGGACACCTGAAATTTGTGAATATTTTCCGTATCTAAAGTTTTGGACACTAACAAAAAAAAATACAAGTGTCCGAAAACTTAGAGTAATTAAGTTATACATTCCAAAGTGGAAAAACAGACCCAAGACCACAATTCTGCCACGGCTAATCACAGCTAAAATTATTTGACAATCATCAACACATTCAGGTCTTTCAACTGTGAAAGTTTGAGCTAGATCCACCCAGAAGTCAAAAGGCAGCTGAGAACACCAGCTTTCCACTAATTGGCAGCATAAAAAGCCTGTACACAATTATACATTCAGAGACAGACTTAACAAGATATTTCTGGGAAAATACATTCCATTTTTTTACTAAATATAGTATCTGCAATTAGTGGGAAATGTTAATAAAAGTACTCATAGTTCAGACCTGAGGTATATTATGCAGGTTAATAATCTGTCCACTCTAAATTCATGATTGCTAATTTTATTGGAGCTTAGCATCAGAAAATAAAATAAACACGAAGTGGTAATTCCATAAGCACGACAAGAACTTTACTTTAGGTCATATTACAAGCTATTTTATACTTTCATTAATATGAGTTTCACTGAGAATTAATGCAAAAAACAAAAGAAAAATTTGATACGAACAAATTGAAAAGCATAAGATAAACAAAATTCTATGAAAGATAAAAAGTGTAAAAAGGAAATGAGACAAGAGATGTGTTTGTCAGACACACAATGTCCTCTTCTGGGCCGCTTTGAAGCCATATATTTGACCTTGAATGATGACCTTGATCTTTCACCACTCAAAATGTGCAGCTCCATGAGAAACACATGCATGCCAAGTATCAAGTTGCTATCTTCAATATTGCAAAAGTTATGACCAATGTTAAAGTTTTCGGACGGACTGACTGACTGACGGACAGTTAAAAAACTATATGCCACCCTTTTGGGGCATAAAAATGGAATGAAACAATAGTAAGATGCCTGTTGGCCACATATCTAGCCATTTTAAATAATCGGTCAATTCGATGACAAGTTATTGATTGGAAATGATTTTCACACTTACTGTGATAGTGACCTTGATCTTTGACCTAGTGACCCAAATTTCAATAGGGGTCATCGTAAGTCCAAGGTCTATGCAGAAGGGAAGTATCAAGCCAATTGGTCAATTCGTTGACGAGTTATTGATCCGAAACGATTTTCCCACTTATTGTGACAGTCAACAATCATGTCCTTTGATGTAGTGACCCAAATTTCAATAGGGGTCCTCTACTGTCCAAGGCAAATGCACATGGCAAAACTCAAGCCATTCAGTCAATTCGTTGCCAAGTTATAGATCTGAAATGATTTTCACGCTTATTGTGATACTGACCTTGATCTTTCACCTTGTGACCCCAATTTCAATAAGGGTCATCTACCTTCCAAGGCCAATGCACATGTGAAGTATCAAGCCAATCGGTCAATTGATTGGCAATTTATTTATCAGAAACAATGTTCACACTTATTGTGACAGTGACCTAGACCTTTGACCTTGTTTCCCCAATTTCATTAGGGTCATTTACTGTCCAAGGACAATTCACATGTGAAGTATCGAGCCAATCAGTCATTTCATTGACGAGTTTTTAATCGGAAACAAACTGGTCTACTGACAGACCGACTGACATCCAGCAAAACAATATAAAAATGAGCATTTTGTATCTCATTAAATATATGTAACCATACCACATCTATGGTTGAAATTCTGGCTAAAATGCTATAAGCATACATGCCATACGTCCCGATCTCGGCGGGACAGTCCCGCTTTTGGGCCCTTTGTCCCGCCGTCCCGCCATGAGACGATTTGTCCCGACATTCGTAAAAAACGATGTAAGGTGTATAGGTTCCCAATAAAATTCGCTATTCAAGCTCTGTTTCGCTAACACTTAACACCGCTAATCCCTTTATTGCCCCCCAATTAACAATCCGATTCTACTTATCGTGTGTACCAGTGTTGTTTATGACACCTTATCAGCGATTTATCGGCTAATTATTGATTTCATCAGGCATTCACACCATGGTGGTCTTCAAGATAGTGGTCGCTTATTGCTATCGATAGTTTTATTATAATAAAATAAATGTTGAAAATGTGTTTATTTTGTATTTGTTTGAAACTGTTTAAAAAACAATTGTTTTGTAAAATTAACGCTACGTCATAAATGAGTCTTTTACATTCAATGTTTAGTTCCAATATAGCGGGATATTCCGAATGTGCAATATACCAAAATCGCAACAAACAGTCCAATAAGTGATACCCATCCTGTCTAGTGTAATTGTAATAAAAACAACGAGGTGCTATGCATGACAGTTTGACCCTACTCCAATTAAGCTAAAAACAACGAGGTGCTATGCATGACAGTTTGACCCTACTCCAATTAAGCCGCGACAATTGACAAGTAACAAACTGCGCATGGACACATGCTTAAAAAAACATCGCAACAAACAGTTAAAGAGTTACCCATCTTGTCTTGTGTTATTGTAATAAAAACAACGTGTTGTTATTAATGACAGTTTGACAATACCCCATTACAGCGCCTGACAATTCACAATTCAGTTTAATCTGTGTATATAGGAAGAAAACAAAATACGGAAATGTGTACGGCCGCGCATTCCGTGTGTAACTGATGTAACTGTTCGGTAGATAGTGTACTGTAACCCGTACTTTTCAGTCAACTGGATAGCCTCCCCTGCGTTAAAGTTTGCCATTGAAATTAATATAATGAGTATTGTTGTCGTAATGTTCTAGATTTTGTACTCTTAAACAGATGAAATTTATCTTCGTTGTTTGCTATTTAATAAAACTGTTATTGTTATGTTTTAGATTTCATGCTTCATATCAGATGTTTTATGTCTTGAATAAAAGTATCAAGAGTTTTTGTGAGTACTATACTCAATACTGACTATAGTAAAGGTGGAATGATAGATCGTTTTAGGTGTCCTGCTTTTTGGTCAAATGTCCCGAAATTTTTTATGGAATGTCCCGCTTTGGACCTAAAAAATTATGGCATGTATGGCTATAAGGAACACTAATTTTGTATGGTTTAACTGTATTTTACGAAATATTTTATGAAATATGTGTTGATTTTGAGTATTTATGTGGCTTTAAAGCTGCTATATGCACAGTTGTGTTATTTGATCTTTGGTCACACCTATACCTTTGCCAAAGGATCACAGGATTGCCTGTGACACATTTGCGGTCAATTAATTTGAAAATTTCATGATAATGGCAAAGTTACAGTTTAGACAAACTATTATGCCTAAGTTTGACATTTAAATCAGAAAATGTTACCTTAACCATTCCAATATAAATGTGACCTTTAACATGAAGCTTGGAAGAAAAAAAATAATTTCAATTTTTTAATGATAACATTTATGGTAAAATTGTAAAAAGTGCCTGATGAATGATGAAGTGGCAGTGTGGATCAAATGTTTTATGGCCAATGTTTACCTTTAACCTTCTTGTGTGAATGTGTGACCTTTCCTTTGAAATAGGGAGAAAATGATTACACATAACAATTTGTCCCCCCATGGTGATTATTTGTAAAAAATATTTTTAATTTGCATGATATTTTCGAAATTACAGTCCAGGCAAAATTGAACCTTTAAACATTAATTGTGACCTTTGAGGTAGGAAGTCGAGTGTTGTCCACACCATTGTCTTCTCATGGTTGACATTTGTTGTGACACTTAATGTTACATGCTAAATACCAAACCAAGGAGTTTTACTTTTTCAGAAAGATTTTTCAAGTTTTTGCAATAAACATACGAGGGAAACAAAAAGGGCTGGGGCAGGTTTACCCCAGGGGCATAATCTGAACTAACTTGGTAAATGCCAATATGCATTATACCAAACCTCTGTGTCTAGCAGTTTCAGAAGAGAAGATTTTTGAAGTTTTCACTACATGAGCTGGGCTGTGAGAAAAGGTGTTTTTTTGCATGTGCGTAAAGTGTCGTCCAAGATTAGACTGTGCAGTCTTTCCGCCGTAACTTGATTTTGGCTAAGAAGATACTTTCTTGAAAAAAAAAATCATAAAAGCGGAAAGTGTTGTCCCCGTTAGCCCATGAATTCTGCACAGGCTAATCTGGGTCGACGCTTTATGCACAGACATAAAACCCTGTTATCCCAGAGGGGGGCTCAAACGCCTTACCTCATACAGCCTGATGATGTTAGGGTGGTGCAAACGCTCCATGCTGCTGATTTCACGAGACAACAGTCGCTGGGTTTTCTGGTCCAATTTGGTCTTGTCTAGGATCTTAATTGCAACTTTTTCTGCAAAAAAAATAATATTGTTGAATGAAAAGGGAGGCCAATACTGATATTGCCTACAACAACACTGGTAAAAAAAGTAACATCTATAAATATGTCTCTAAATGACTGTTCGGTCAAGTGACACAAACATGGGCAACATACATTGATATTCCTATGTCTTTGATGTTTTTAATCATAGAATGGCTATGACCTTGGTAATGAGCAAATTGTCTGCAAAATATCATTCAAAAAGCTATCAGAGTACTAACAAAGGCATGATTGGTGCAGAGAATACTATTATTTTTCTTTTTTGTTTCAGGACAAAAGAAGAATCTCAGTTTAGTGATGCCGGAAATATTTCCCATCTGAAGGTAATCCAACTCATTCCAAACACGTTATTAAATGGAACTATATTCAGCAGGAAAAAGTTTTTTTCAGAGTATTTTATTTCCTCCTGCCATATTTGAGGATGAAATTTCATCACATAAAAAAATATAAGTCGTTTTGTGTTGACATTGCATTTTGATGAATGGTAATGACACTGTAAAAAAAGTTCAGATATTCTAAATTCTGCATCAAGTATTTTATCTGGCATAAGTTGAAGTCTCCATTGTACAATCAAAAGCAAATATTAATTTCACAAATGACTCTTCCTCTGCGAAAAGGGGGTTTAATGCAGGTGCTTAAAGTGTTGTTTGCACAGCCTGATCAGGGACAACACTTTCCGTCTCAACTCGATTTTTGCTTAGAAGAGACTTTCTAAAAACGAAAAAAAATCATCAAAGCGAAAAGTAGTCCGCACAGTCCAATCAGGGACGACACTTTCCGCCTAAACTCGATTTTTGGTAAAGAGGGACTTCCTTGAAACTAAAAATACCATAAAAGCGGAAAGTGTCGTCCCTTAATTAAAAGGAGCATAGATTGCGCCACTATTCTATGTGTCCACGGTTGTGACTCCAAATATTTTAAGCTTTCCATTGACCTGTACAAGCATGGTTTATTATTTAAACCTTTAAATGTCATCTAAATAATTGATTGACCATTTGTATACAGGCTAATAGCAGTCTTTAATGGCAATAACACTTGTATTTAAATCCTATGAATCACATTGATTAAACAAATAGTATCATTCTATATTTGCAAACCACTAATTCAAACAAGCTGTCTTAAAACAGCATGTTGGACTATCTTTCCACCTTGATAGTAATCAATGAACATTTCCTGTCATCCACCTCGGATAAAATGAACACAAAGACAAATTTAAAGTATAGTTTATGTAAAATAATGCTGACAATTTATAAAAAAACAAACAAGAAATGATACCATGCAGCGAAACTAGATTTTCAACTTTTAACAATAAACTTACCTGAATTTAATTAACTTTGTGAGCAAGGTCTCCATATAAGCGATTGCA
Source organism: Dreissena polymorpha (assembly GCF_020536995.1). Taxonomy (NCBI): domain Eukaryota; kingdom Metazoa; phylum Mollusca; class Bivalvia; order Myida; family Dreissenidae; genus Dreissena; species Dreissena polymorpha. The sequence goes on from NC_068357.1 coordinate 34,731,032, forward strand.
CATTTTACCTTAAGCAGTTCATATCGAGGACATGAGTGCTAACTTTTGTTTAAATAGGACAGCTTGGACTATTCGGTGAATGGTTGAGCAAGAATTGTATGCAAATAAAACAACAGATGCCAGTGAGACAGTATACAGATCTATCATCAAATAACATAAAATATAATTTGATGTTGATTAAAAATAACAGAGGAACATGCAAAGCAAGCCAGTATTGTCATTACATAGATTATTAGATCTCTTGGCAGTAGAGCCTTCAAGCATCATGGCTGTACTGTGTTTATCCTCGTTACATTGTAATGGCAATTTTTATCAATGAAGAATCGTGACAAAAACACACCAATGAAATTCATCTAGAAAGAAGTGTGTAATCTGATAAGTCAATGACCAATAATGAGCAGGAGCTTACTGCTGAATGAAGCCACTGAAGTTTACCTCAAGAACTATAGTTGCTTTTATGTGGTGTTCATTGAACTATTAACAATATAATTATTTTCTAAGAGAAGAAAAGGTGAATGCTTGGTGGTAATAAACACAACTTTCTAGCGATTTTCTTAGTTAACAACAAACATAATTAGTTTTATTCACAAATGAGACATTACTGGGCAGCAGAACATTGTTCACTGCAGTCATTTTATATAAAAGTCTTTTCATACTAAGGAAAATGTTAGCTTTTGAGTTCTATATAGAACACACCTTAAACCTTTCCCACTCAGAAGCAAAGTGAAAATGGCTATGTGCAAACAGCATAGAACCAGAACAGCCTGCAAATTACTCGCAGTCTGTTCAAGTTTTATGCTGTTTGCTGCTCATCAATAACTAAGGGTTGGAAATGAAGCCATTAAAACTTGAAACTAGTAAGAAAGGTCTTTAATTTAAAGTGGAGGAACTGAATTTTGAAGGCCTTTGCAAACAGTTTGGATCCAGATGAGACACCACAGAACGTGGCGTCTCATCAGGATCCAAACTGTTTGCTATTCTGATAGTATTCTTTAAAAAAAGGGCAGAAAATGCTAATTTTAGAAATTCAGCAGATGACATTTTAGCTGACAACACATTTCCCAGAATGCAAAGGGTTAAAGTGGACGAGTTGGTCGCAGAGTATTCTCAAGACTTGTTTGAGTTCTTTTCAACATTTACAGTAAGACGAGTATGGCCCAGATACATACAATCTTTTTTATTTTTTTTACAATATTTTATTTATTTATTTTCCCTTCAATACAGATTATTTACCTTGTGAATAAGTGTGTACATACAATATTAGTACGATATCAACCCCTGGATGCAAAAAGGTACCATGTGACATTGAAATAAGAAGGCACATCGTACCTTTTTGCACCAAGGCCATCCTTAAAAATTCTTTTGTTTGGCATAACCCGACCGACCCACTAAAATAGGCCCGACTGAATATTTTTTTGTTACTTTCCAAAAAGAATTTTTTTTTTGCTCCCCGAAACTTCTTTCCGCTAAATTTGACCTTTCTGCTTTTTATCCTTTCCGGTGTTTTGCGTCATTTAATTGAATGCTCTTTCAAGGATATCTAGAATGGCAATGAACAAAACGCGTACCGGTATTTATTTGAGTCGCCTATTTATTTAATATATGCATATGCGATTAATTAGACTTTAAATACAATTAAACTGCTCTGTTTTTCTCGTATCCCTTTAATTAAAATACGCTGCTGTCGTTAAGAATAGTTTGGGAGTAAAAAAACAAATTAATTATCACCGTTCAATTCAATTCGGCAATCGGCAGAGATGTGAAATATTATCGCCATATAACTTATTAATTAATTATCACTCTTTAATTCAGATCTGTAAATATTCGGTAGAAAGATAAAAAGTGGTCAGCTTAGAAATATTTATTGACGGGTATTGTCACGTTTTGTTTCATTTGCTTATCTCTTTATACGACTTTCGGCCCGGTCGCTATTTTGGAGGCAGACGGCGATATTAAATGTGTATTCAAATTATACAACATCTGCTCATGAATGACCCAATATTATCCGATAGCTCTTCCTGTTCTCACGTTTCATTAGACAACGTCATGTCATGTGTAAGCGAGCTCAATGTTGATTGGCCAGCTACCATGTGCACTTCATTAAAAATAAGGTCAAGCAATGTCTATTCGGGTACAGACAGGGTTTCGTTAACTGTTCAAATTGCAAACACTTTCATTGAAACAAAGAGACAAACATACAAAACCAGTCCGGATTAAAAAGGGCAGATGTTTTCAACGAAATTTTACTAGATTTTCGCAATTTAGATTTTTCTTGAGCCAAATTTTCAATAGTTTTGCAAATGACTCAAATGGCAAACGACAGCGCGAGCATTGCAAACGTGTTATTATTGGAATAAATGCTCACTACTACAGGGCTCGCGCTGTTGTTCGCCATTTGCGAAAGTATAGCGAATTTGGCTCTAGAAAAATATAATTTGCGAATATGCTTAAATCCGGTAAATTTCATTGAAAACATCTGCCACTTTAATTTGGAGAGTTTTTTTTAAACTATTTTTCTCTTTGTTTCCATGAACAATTTGACGCGCATATGGTAGTGGGCCAATCAACATTGAGTTGGCTATCGGGTAATATTGGGTCATTCATGCGCAGATAATGGAATACACAGTTGATATTGTCGTCTGCCTACAATATAACGGCTGATAGCAAAAGTCGTATAAAAAATAAGTAAATGAAAAGAAGCACTTTATAGAAAAAATAGACTAACGAATACACGTTCGGTGATACGGACAGTGCAGAAAAATCTTTACCAATGTCCTTTCATGAGGAAGAAGACTTGTAGCTTTATTTGATAATTACCTTTCAGTTTGGTATATGTCGGAGTTCAATGTCAGAAAAAAAAATACTAAAAAAAAATAAAATCCCTACCTACCAACCCACCCAAATTTTCCTGGGTCGGGTAATGCCAAACAAACAATTTTTCAAGGATGGCCCAATGGGGCCATATGCGCACAATAACTTTTCAACAATATAAGTCTTTTCTTTAAAAATATTTAGGGGTGGATGTTTATTATTAATTTAATGGGGACCTTTATGATTCTAAAACACAAATTTTGCAGAAAAAATTTACAACAAGAGCAACGTATAACAGGTGCCAACACTCGGCTGCGGATGCAGTTTTGAATAAATGAAAGCTTGTCAGATAATTATTTTTTTTTTTTTAGAGGTCACAGTGACCCTGACCTTTGACCTAGTGACCCAAAATTGGGTGTGGAGTGTAGAACTCATCAAGGTGCATCTACATATGAAGTTTCAATGTTGTAGGTGGAAGCACTTTCATTTAAGAACCAATGTTCAAAAGGTTAACAAAATGTTAAGGTTTAATAGCACAACGCGGACTGCGGACAACACGACGAGCTGGCTATGGCAATACCTCGGGTTTTCTCCGAAAACAGCAAAGCTAAAAATTAAGCAGTATAATCATTTTGGTCTTGTTAACATTTCAGGGAATAAAAGGAAGTAACTTCTATTTATGAGAACTTGCCCACCTCTGTACAACTAATTATAGAGAACCTAAATTAATAAATTTAATTAATAACCAACATAATCTTAGCTAGAAAACTTAAATAGATACCAGACTGTTAAATTAACTGTGAATCAGAATAATTAATTTCCTTTGAACCTATGTAACCTTAATGATAGTCTATCTAACATCATTAAAGCTTATATCTCAATCAATCATGGCGAATATTTCACATGTATTCAAGTTCAAGGCAGTGCATGCAAAAATTATGTAGTGTTTAAACACAAGCTTATTGAGTAACTAAAAGTAATGGATGTTGTTATTTATATATTTTATTATATTATGTATATTAAAAGGGTTTAATAAGTTTAACATATATGTGAGAAAACAAAACAAAAGTAAAATCAAATAAGGTCAGTAGGTCACTACAGGTCACTGAGTGAAAATCAGCAAATATAAGTTACATGAACATTTGTCAAAACTAAAATTCTTGGATTTGTAAGGGGGAACAACAAAATAAACTTACAAGAGCACCACATAACGGGTGTCAACGCTCGGCTGTGGGTGCAGTTTTGAATAAAAGAAAGATTGTCAGAATATTTATTTTTTTAGAGGTCACAATGACCTTGACCTTTGACCTAGTGACCCCAAAAATGGATGTGGCGTGTAGAACTCATCTAGGTGCATATGAAGTTTCAAAGTTGTAGGTGGAAGCACTTTGATTTTAGAGACAAATGTCAAGGTTTTAGTCATTTATTCATACCTTCTGCAAATCATCTAAATTACCTAAACATTGTAGCTAAGTGTCATAAAAATACTTCACTAGCAATAGAAGTTATGGATTGGTCACGACACTAGAGGCTAAAACATTTATCCTTGAAGTTTAACCTTGACCTTAAGCAAGTGTGACTGGCTGACTCATGTCTTCTGCAAATTGTCTTGATGATTATCACATTGCTGATAGGTTTCATGAAAATCCTTGTAGTCGGAGATGTAGAGCAGCCATGAAAATGGAGGCTCAAACCTTTGACCTTAAAGTACAACCTTCACCTTGAGCAGTATGACAGACTTAGGCCTTCTGCACATACTCTCAATGCCTTCACCATTTGAAGCAAGTTTTATCCATCAATGGTACATGTGAGTGAAGAAGACACAAAATGATTTGGACAAACTAATTGGACAAGCGCCTTCACATAATTCACACTGAAGCTTTACAGTGGGGGGGGGGATGATAAATTTGAACTAGAAATGGCGTGGCATAGGCTGACGCATATCCCCACACCGCATGTTTGACCCAGGGGCGCCCCAGGTTAGGTAATGGGGCCATGCATAGTTGAGATTGACCGTATTGCCATAAGAGATGTTCAGTATCAATTGAAGTAAATCAGTGTAAAAATGAAAAAAATTAATGTAAAATAACCTAAATAAATGAGTCAGAATCTCTGACCCAGCCCCAACCCAACCCCCATAACTTTTGACCCAGGGGTCAAATCAAAATTCCAAATAGTGCAGTCAAACATATGCTCATAGCTACAATGTGTGTAAGTTTCAAGGGTGTAGTGCTAATATTGTAGGAGGAGATTGTGGCCAGGATGGACAGACGGCGGAGTCAACCACATCATAGATTTTGCAATCTAAACGCGGACCCTAAGTTCAAGGTCAAGGTCACAGGTGTCAAAAATTCTATGTGCATGGAAAGGTGCTGTCCAGATACACATGCATACCAAATATGAAAGCAATATCTGAAGGGACACAGTAGTTATGAGCCTTTTTCGAATCGTGGTCGCAGATTTAGAAACCTGAAAGCTGACTTCAAGTTCAAGGTCAAGGTCACAGGGATAAAAAAAATTATGTGCATGGAAAGGTATTGTCCAGATACACATGCATACCAAATATGAAAGCAATATCTGAAGGGCCACAGTAATTATGAGCCTTTTTTGAATTGCGGTCGCAGATTTCGAAACCTGAAAGCTGACCTCAAGGTTAAGGTCAAGGTCACAGGGGTAAAAAATTGTATGCGCATGGAAAGGTGTTGTCTAGATACACATGCATACCATATATGAAAGCAATATCTGAAGGGACACATTAGTTATGAGCTTTTTTGAATCTCCTTCGCAGGAAAATCTCTGACCCGGCCCCACCCCAACCCCCATAACTTTTGACCCAGGGGTCAGATCAAAATTCCGTCACCATCACCGTCACACATATGCTCGTAGCTACCATGTGTGTAAGTTTCAAGGTTCTAGTGCTATTAGTGTAGGAGAAGATAGTGGCCAGGACGGACGGACGGGGGAGAAAACCACATAATCCTATCTTTTTCTCTTAAAAGTGTGGGGAAAATAAAATGGTTACTAATATGATTTTCTGCCCGCACAAAAACACATTGCAATAACTCAAAAGGATTAACAATAGAAGGTTTTCTTTGTATACGTTATTAAGGTATTCAATAGCTAATTATATTTGAATATGATCCTGTATATGTTATTAAGGTATTCAATAGCTAATTATATTTGAAAATGAGTTTGATTACGTTATTAAGGTATTCAATAGCTAATTATATTTGAATATGAGCCTGTATAAGTTATTAAGGTATTCAATAGCTAATTATATTTGAATATGAGCCTGTTTACGTTATTAAGGTATTCAATAGCTAATTATATTTGAATATGAGCCTGTATACGTTATTAAGGTATTCAATAGCTAATTATATTTGAATATGAGCCTGTATACGTTATTAAGGTATTCAATAGCTAATTATATTTGAATATGAGCCTGTCTACGTTATTAAGGTATTCAATAGCTAATTATATTTGAATATGAGCCTGTATACATTATTAAGGTATTCAATAGCTAATTATATTTGAATATGAGCCTGTATACGTTATTAAGGTATTCAATAGCTAATTATATTTGAATATGAGCCTGTATACGTTATTAAGGTATTCAATAGCTAATTATATTTGAATATGAGCCTGTATACATTATTAAGGTATTCAATAGCTAATTATATTTGAATATGAGCCTGTATACGTTATTAAGGTATTCAATAGCTAATTATATTTAAATATGAGCCTGTATACGTTATTAAGGTATTCAATAGCTAATTATATTTGAATATGAGCCTGTATACGTTATTAAGGTATTCAATAGCTAATTATATTTGAATATGAGCCTGTATACATTATTAAGGTATTCAATAGCTAATTATATTTGAATATGAGCCTGTATACATTATTAAGGTATTCAATAGGTCATTATATTTGAATATGAGCCATGCTCTGTAAAAAGGGGGTTTAACCCTTTGCATGCTGGGATATTTGTCGTCTGCTAAAATGTTGTCTGCTGAATTTCTAAAATTAGCATTTTCTTCATTTTTTTTCAAAGAATACTATCAGAATAGCAAACAAAACTGGATCCTGATGAGACGCCACGTTTTGTGGCATCTCATCAGGATCCAAACTGTTTGCAAAGGCCTTCAAAATTCGGTTCCAGCACTTAAAGGGTTGATGGATGTGAAAAATTGTTGTCTGCACAGGCTTATCAGGGACGACACTTTCGGCCTAAACTGGATTTGTGCCAAGCAGAATACTTTCTTTAAATGAAAAATATCATACAAGTGGAAAGCGGACTGCACAGGTTTATCTGGGACGATACTGTACGTACATGCATTAAACCCCATTTTCACAGAGCATGGCCCATTTAAATATATAAGTGATATAATAGTCAATGACACAAACATACCAAAAGATTTTGGTTTTCAAACATAATTAAGGTATTGAATGTGCAGGATCATTAGTTGATTGTATTTAAATAGAGAAGTGACATGATCCCATTAAACAAAATAACTCAATGAACTTTTAATGTTTGTACATGAGAATAACTGAATCATGTGGGATAGGCTAAACACAGATTGTCTGGAGATTAAGTTAACATAATAAACCATACAAAGTGCTGGTTAATTACAGAGACAGAAAGTTATTTTGACTACCATGGGGGATACATAACGTAATTTTGTGAAGGTCAATTTTCAGTACATTTTTCAGTACATGATTCAAAACAACTGACAAGTGTCCAACTTGGCTAGCATAAGCCCAGTAAACTCGATATTTTGAAATTCTTTGTTTATTATCACCAGTATCTCGCTTATAAGACGCGACCCCAACTGTAACTTATTAATTTGAGTCTTAAAAATGCGTCTTACAAGCGAAAGTATACGGTACACAACGCTAGTGCATTAACCTGTTATTCCGAGACATCAAATATACTTACCGTATTTAACCACGTATAGCGCGCAGTTTTTTTTACCTTCAAATTTCAAATAAAATATTTGGTACGTGTTATACAACGCTTTTCTGGTTGCTAAATTTTGAAAAATCCATTTCATAATCGCAAATCTTTATAATAGCCGCCATTTTTTTATTGCAGAAAACTTCACCCTGTAATGTTATAGACTGAAGGGGCTGTTGTCAAAACAACAAATAGCGGGTCAGGGTAGGTATGAACAGGGTAGAAATAGTTTTGACAAAAAAAATGAAAAATTGTCTTTGTTGGTGTTTTCACACTTCTTCATTGACCTCAGTTTTAGGGCTGTTGTCGAAAGCAGATCAAGTTCTGTGTGAAGGAGTTGTGTTTAATGGGTTAAGGTAGGGGTGAATGGGATCTTTTTGCACTTCATAATTGAAAGCTTTGAGAAATATGTGCTAAAGCTTGTTGAGTAATTTGAGATGCAAATTAACATTTGAGACCCTAATTGACACTTGAGAACGTTAAAATATGCAAACGCACCTCAGTGTGTATATATATTATAAAAGTGTTTTATTTATATAAAACGTTCACAGCAACGACACCAATGCCAAACAATTCGAAGGTTTTGGCGCATCAGACATCGACAAAAGACGAGTATATACAACTTCCATACCATCACGATGAAGACATCCGCCCCCATATTCTCGAGAGAATAATCTTAAAAATTGTTTAAAATATAGTGCTATGCAACCCAAGCTCCTGATCATATAAATGCTCCCTTCTTTAAAACAAAAAATACAGCGCTCGAAAAACTCTGATTAAATGATTGCGCAATATAAAAATGGTGGCCATTTTCGGTCCAATTTTCAGGTTTTTTGGTCTTGAATTGTTTTTTTCCATTTTGGCTTTAAAAAATTGCATGCGTGTTATACATTGAGACGCGCTATAAGTTGATATATACGGTATTTGGTTTTCAAACGCATGGTCTTGGAAATACGGCCTTTTTTTTTAAATAATTAAAACTGTAGAAACTGGCAACACAATATATCTATATAAAAGCAAATAATGAATCCAGTCTTTCTTAGAATATTCATTGATGATGTAATAAAAAGAATGTAATATGTATTTATAATGTATAGATTATTTAAATGTGTTGTGTACAATACTGAGATTTTCAGACACACTGGGTACATTCCTATAATTGGTCTTGCATTTTTGGCTCATTCAATTAAGTAATGTCGTCTGAACACTCATACAGGGCTTTTATTTTAGAATGGCAGTGGATGGAAATTTCACAATATTGACACCGTCATTTCACAAATCTAACAAGGCCATAATACTTGACAAAAACGGCTTTTTTTGCGAAAAAATTGCAGTTTTGGGGCTAAAAACTGTCAAAAACAGCCATTTCACAATTCAAAATTTGAATTTGATTTCATATTTTACATAATTGAGACAAGATATTGACAGTGGTTAGGCTTTCCTATGGTGTGAAATAGAGTTCAACTTCAGACCAGTCAGGATATTGTTGATCTAAATGAAAGTGGACTTATTTGTTGCAAAGAAAAAGTACTATGAAATTTTTGCATTATTTAAAGGCATTTAAATATAATGCAAGTATTAAACATGCTTCTACTATACTAATTCTGGACAAACTGAATTAATTTTTTTTGGCAAATTGATAAATTCGCGTTTTTTACAATTTCCAGAAGTTCGGAAATCATTTTTCCACAATTTTTAAAAGTGTGAGAAAGTACGTGAGAAGGCCAGTGTTGCTACACGAAATCAGGAAAAAAGCCCTGTACAAATACATCAACCTATTTTACAAACACTATTTAAATATCCTAATTTTAATGGCTTTGATTATATGTTATTTAAATTAAATTATCCAACTTGTAAATAAATATTTTAAACAATACTGAGAGTTCAGTGTGGAATAAATGAACCAATAAATGAACTAATAAATGTAAAAAAAATATATAAATGAATATAAATGCCCTTTTTATTGATAAGATGTGTCTTCTTCCAGTGGTTTTTTTCAGTTTCGGGGGAAAGGTGTCAGGTCCCCTGAGGGGGGGGGGGTATTCACGCGTAAAAGGGGGAAAAGGGGAAATTTCAATGCTAAGCAAGTTACAGTACAAAATAAACTTTTAACACTATATTTCACCATACATGTAATGTTCATGTTCAAAGTTCAACATTTCTTGGCTTTGCTGCGAATTTGTCAATTATTCTGGCGACCTCCTCTTCACCAAGTCTCTCCGTGTGCAGACATAGTCTTATCAGGGACTCAAGTGTAGCTTCCCCAAGCCTGTTTCTGTGTCAGGGATGGAAATTAGTGGTTGCCCGTAGGCCCGGGGCCAGTACATTTTGGCCTGAGCAACTCAAATTCAAAAATTAATAGTAGTCTAGCTGGGCAACTTGCTTTTTAAGCTTGAAACAATTCAGTGCATTTTACTCCTATAAATATGAGGTTGATTTACGTCGACAGATTACGTTTAATTATTTGAACTAAGTGCATTTAAACATTTAATGAAATTGGCATCTGTGAGTTAATAATTAGTTTAATAAAATTCATTTATCAAAGCCAATGCAATGATTTAACTCAGACTTATATTATGACATAATACACAGAAAGTTTGTCAATTAAGCAATGTTGTTGTTTACTTATCTTTTATTTTATTTATAGAAATTCTTATATACACACAACCCTACATGTACATCGTACTGGGCCAGTGATTTTTTTTTTGCTCAAAATTAAACCCGAAATTCGGCTGCTTCCCAATCACAAAAATCAACAGTTTTTCCCAGAAATCTGACCAAAATTTCCCCCCAAAAAAGCCCAATTTCAACCACTTTTTTTAAGACAGAAATCTCTTATGACATCCTACAAAATATATAACTTTAATTTAGTCCTTTTTGTTGATAAATAATTCCCAAATTCGCCACTTTTATCGATTAAAAAATCCCTATTTGACCAGACTCCTTTTCCCAAAATGGCTAGAAAAAACTCTGAACATGCACTTAAAAACAAGTCTGTTTCTTTTAATCATATTTATAATGCTTAATTTTTCCCAATTTCATGGTTTATCGCGCTATTTTTCCCAATTTCATGGTTTATCGCACTAATTTTCCCAATACAAATGGCACAGGCTGTAACTAATAAAAGCAAAAAAAAATCACTGTGGGCTCGTTAGTCTTAAGCTGGGCAACCAAAATACTAAAGATGGTTAGTTTCCATCCCTGTGTGTGTTGTGCAAAGCAGGTTGAGAATACTAATCAGTCTTATTTGAAGAAGACTGACAACGTTGTGCTTGTTTAAACAGAATATCTTTTTTTTTAAGTTAAAACAATGAGGTATTGATTAAAATTGAATTACATTTCCGAGAGGGTAATTTTTCAAATATTAGGGGGAAAAATATAATAATAATTATACTCTAGAGATGGGGGAATGGGGCCGAATTACGCCGAATATTTCATTAAAAAAAACACTGTCTTCTGGGCCATCCTTATAAAAAAAAATTGTTTGGCATAACCCGACCGACCCACTCATTTGTTTATCTCTAGCGACCGGCTGCTATTTTGAAGGCAGACTGCGATATTAAATGTGTATTCAAATTATACAACAACTGCGCATAAATGACCCAATATTATCCGATTGCTGCACCCTTTCTCACGTTTAATTCGACAACGTCATGTCATGTGAAAGCGAGCTCAATGTTGATTGGCCAGCTACCATGTGCATTTCAATAAAGATAAGGTCAGCTCAAGCAATGTCTAATCGGGTACAGACCGGGTTTTGTTAATTGTACGAATTGCAAACACTTTCATTGAAACAAAGAGACAAATATAGAAAACCAGTCCGGATTAAAATGGCGGATGTTTTCAACAAAATTTTACTAGATTTTCGAATTTTCGCAATTTAGATTTTTCTTTAGCCAAATTCTCAATATATTTGCAAATGGTGCAGATGGCTCAAATTCTGAACGACAGCACGAGCATTGTGAACGTGTTATTATTGGAATAAATGCTCACTATTACAGGGCTCGAGCTGTCGTTCGCCATTTGCAAAAATGTAGCAAATTTGTCTCAAGAAAATTATAATTTACGAATATGCTAAAATCTCGTTAAATTTCATTGAAAACATCCGCCATTTTAATCGGGATTGTTTTTTTTTTACTTTTATTTTCTCTTTGTTTCCATGAATGTTTTGAAGCGCATATGGCACATGTAGCTGGCCAATCAACATTGAGTTCGCTATGGGGTAATATTGGGTAATTCATGCGCAGATACTGGAATACACAGTTGAAATTGTCGTCTACCTGCAATATAATGGCCCATGGCAAAAGTCATACAAAAAATAAGCAAATGAAAATAAGCGTAACACTCAATAAATTATTATTAAGCTGATCACTTTAAAACTTTCTACCGTCTATCGATCTGAATTAAAGGATGATAATTAAATAATTAGTTACATGTCGAAGATGTTACACCTTTCTGTTCTTAATTGAAATTTAAATGTTATAATTACTTTGTTGTTTTATACTCACAAACTATGCTATTGTAAAGTAATATGTCAACCAAATAGTATATTAATTGTGTATTTGCTAGGTTACTTGTTTTCATTTTCTGTAGTCAAACGATATGCACATTTTCATTTTTGTCGATTATTTTATATTTTCGATGTTCTTTATACAAAAAATAGACTTATAAATACATGTGTGGTGATATGGACGGTGCAGAAAAATATTTACCAATTTCCTTTCATGAGGCAGAACACTTGGAGCTTTATTTGATAATTACCTTTCAGTTTGGTATATGTCGGAGTTCAATTTCAGAAAAAAATATACTAACAAAAAAAAAATCCCTACCTACCTACCCACTCAAATTTACCTGGGTCGGGTAATGCCAAACAAACAATTTTTTAAGGATGGCCCTGTGGCACAGGCTAATCAGGGACGACACTTTCCGCTTTAATGGTATTTTTCGTTCAAAAGAAGTCCCTTTTTACTGAAAATCTAGTTTAAGCGTAAAGTGTGTCCCTGACCACACTTTACGCACATGTATTATGCCCAGTTTTCTCAGAACAAGACACATAATAAAATTGGATGGATGTTATTTCAGTAGACTCTCGAAAGGTACTGTGTGAAACAGTTTAAAACTGCTTTTTGTTTGCCAGCAGAGAAAATGAACTCTGACTTATAAACCTTTTTTTTTATTTAAATGATATAATATATGGACCCTTGACATGTTATTTATAATATGCAGTAAATTAGTGTAATAAAAGTGTAGAAATTGTTAAAAGTATGTGACAAATAAAACAAACCATTTAGCTCTACGGAGGATACGATTTCTTGAAGGAAGTAACTTTACACATTACATTACCAATCTAAACACAAGAATATCAATATGACTAAAGTTCAAAATACCTTATTTGTAAAAAATTCAAGTCTTACACATTTTATTAAAACATCTTATTTAGAGCATTCAAAATGATCCCACATACAAAAAGCGTTTTAAGCCACACACCTTATTTGGCATATTAAATTTAAGTATAAATCAGAAACAAAGTTTATCTTTGCCAAATAGAATATATCTTACAAGGTACAAATCCGTCTTTTTGCGCTTTACAACTTAAAAATAATCGCGTTTGTCGAAATGGACGTATACGTCTAGAAATCTTACTTAAGGTTTTAAAAGTGCTACCGTTTGAAAAATAATTAATTGCTTGCTAAGTAGGCTATAGATTTAATTTTTACCAGTACCAATTAGAATATATCTGGTGGTTACAAGGTAGAAATCTGTCTTTTTTTGCGCTTAAAAACTTAAAAATAATCGCGTTTGTCGAAATGGACGTACACATGTATACGTATAGAAATCCTACTTTCGGTTTTAAAAGCTGTTTGAAAAATAATAAATTACTTGCTAACTAGGCTACAGATTTAATGACAACTTTGCACATTTTCAAATTTGATTTATATGTATTGATTACAATGTATTTCATTTCAAGGTGTGTGGCTTTAACGCACAGTTGTGGGCTATTATTCAAAATAACACTCAAATAATTGTGAAAATTTAAGTAAAATTCAAAAACCTTTTTTGTAAAAAATTCAAGTTTTACAAACCTTTTGTTAGAACATGTATGCCCATCTTGACTTGGGAGAAATTCCCGCTGCCCAGTTCGCCCCGGATCCGGTAGAAACCGATTCTCTTCCCGAGCGTGATTTCCTTCAAAACTCTCGGATCATCGCTCAAGTCTTGGGAGAGACGTTCAAAGGGCGTAATTTTCCTTTCTGGCTCGACCCTTTCAAGACTGTTTCTATTTTTGTTCTCGTCGGCCCCAGTGCCATTTTCGGTGTCCCCTGACCCCCCATTTTCCATGATAAGCTCTTCTAACACCATAGACACTGAGTGATCATAACTGCCTCCCTACAGCAAGCATCATCATGTTTCTAAGAATACCATTTTCCCATCAGTTTTAACCACCATCACATTTTGTTCAGGTTTTTTTCTTGAAAGAGAATCTGTTTGCTTAATCTGTTCCAATCATCTACCAATCTATCGATGATCTGTCAGATTGTCTAAACCTGAAATGATAAAGAATGTTTGCATTCAGTAAGAGCATGCTTTTCTCCAATGCAAGTGTGTTTTTGTATCCAAGTAAACATGTTACATGATCTTGAGGAAACTCTCGGTTGCTGCTAATGATTTTCAATGTTTTATGCATAGCTCTGTACAATCCTGCAATGTACCACAGTATCTATCCAAGATATTATCGGTCATGTAGCTGAACACCAACACATAAAACTTCTTCCAAGATTTTTGCTACAATAGAAAGCTGATATGCCATTTAAATTGCTTTTTGCTAATTGTGGTTTGTGAATTGCTGATGGTTTTTTTGCAAATAAATCAAGATAAATGTAATCACCAGGAAGTCAATACTTCTACACAACAAACAAAACCCTTTATTTCAAAATGATTCTGGCCTACTGTGAGGTGGGAAATTTTATTCGAATTTCATTGGATGCTTTACAAAGGTCAGATTAGGTGAAAAGCTGGGAAAAACAGCTACGCCAAAAAAATATTCCATGTTCCATCATTTCATTACATAAACTTGAATAGATTGCCATTTACAATGCAATAAGCTAAACGCCTTTCCATAAAAAAAATTGCAAATGTTTAAGCGCAAATCACAAAAAGCAATCGGATTTACGCAACTGCTTTCTATACCCAACACAATTTTTCAGTTCTGTTTAAGCACTAAAACAAACAAGAAACCGTCTGAGACGGGTGATGCTCCCCAAAGGTTTTTTTGTCACAATATTGCACTATATATTCAGATAAAAGGAAACATTTTGTGGGGCATAACTTTGGACAAAATAATGCGATGGATGGTTTAGCAATTTAAAAATTTCAAAGGGCCATAACTCTCTAAATAAATCATCTAACAAGAACCCACTAATATCATGCGCATCTCCTCAAAGTAGTTAAGCTTCCCATAAAGCTTCATTGAAGTCCAGTCAGTAGTTGGGGAGAAATAGCCCTGACAAGAATTGCACTATATAAACAGTTTATAGAAAATTTCAAAGGGCCATAACTCTGTGAAAAATCATCCGACCATAACTGGCTGATAATATGCACATCTCCTGTTGGTAGTGAAGCTTCCCATAAAGTTTCATTGAATTCCCGTGATAAGTTGCTGAGAAATAGCTCGGACAAGAATTGAAAAATCATCCGATCAGAACTGGCTGATAATATGCACATCTCCTTTTGGTAGTGAAGCTTCCCATAAAGTTTCATTGAATTCCGGTCATTAGTTGCTGAGAAATAGCCTGGACAAGAATTGCACTATATGTACAGTTAATGGAAAATTTCAAAGGGCCATAACTCTGTGAAAAATCATCCGACCAGAACCCGCTGACAACATGCACATCTCCTCTTGGTAGTGAAGATTCCCAAAAAGTTTCATTGAATTCTGGTCATTAGTTGCTGAGAAATAGCCCGGACAAAAATTGTGCACGGACGGCGGACGGAAGGACGGACGGACAGACGAAGCGGCGACTATATGCTCCCCAAAACAATTTCGGGGGAGCATAAAAAGTTTACACGACAGAATAACTGACCAAACCTTTGGAAGCTTAATTATGTGCAGCCAATGAAACAGGTCTGGCCATAATACTTCATGATTTCCAATATTATCAACAGAATAAGGATAATTTTAAGCTAATATATTGTACAGCGGCTTATAAAGAGCATTCAAAATTATCTCACGCACAAAAGCCTTTAACAAACAGTTTGGGACTACAAATTAAAAATAACACTAAAACTAGAAATGGCGCGGCAGAGGCCGACGCGTATCCCCACGCCGCATGTTTGACCCAGGGGCACCCCAGGGTTGGTAATGGGGCCATGCATAGTTGAGATTGACCGTATTGTCATAAGAGAAGTTCAGTATCATTTAGGAGTGAATCCGTGTAAAAATAAAGAAGTTAAGTAAAAGGCAATTTGGGTGGGTGTGGCTTCAAGAGCAACGTGCTGAGCGTCATTCGATATGGGTCTGAGTGCTGGAAGACCACTGCTACCATCGAGCGAAAACTGGAAGTCTTCCAGAACAAGTGCCTACGACGGATCATGAAAGTCTTCTGGCCAAACATGATCACGAACATGGAACTGCGTCAAAGAGCTGGCGCAAACAGCATCACGGAGACCATTGCTTTGAGAAGATGGAGATGGCTAGGCCACGTCTGCAGAATGGCACCCGACTCGCTACCCAGGGTGGCACTGAGATGGACTCCACAGGGGAAAAGAAAACATGGACGACCGAAAGAGACGAGAGCTCAAGAACAGAGGCCTCACTCTGCAGACAGCATCCGCAACAGCAGCTGACCGACCAAAGTGGCGCTCCCTTGCCGTCGCCTCAAGAACCAGATGGCGCAGAGAGAATTGAATGAATGAAATGAAATGTGGCCTATGTGGGCGGGGCGCCACAGGGTTGGTAATGGGGCTATGCATAGTTGAGATTGACCGTATTGTCATAAGAATAGTTCAGTATCAATGAGAAGTGAATCAGTGTAGAAATGAAGAAATTATAGTAAAAGGCAATTTTGTGTTGTGTGGCCTATTTGGGCAGGGCGCCCCAGGGTTGGTAATTGGGCCATGCATAGTTGAGATTGACCGTATTATCATAAGAGAAGTTCAGTATCAATTAGAAGTGAATCGGTGTAGAAATGTAAAAGTTATAGTAAAAGGCAATTTTGGGTGGGTGTGGCCTATGTGGGTGGGGCGCCTCAGGGTTGGTAATTAGGCCATGCATAGTTGAGATTGACCGTATTGTCATGCATAGTTGAGATTGACCGTATTGTCATAAGAGAATTTCAGTATTAATTTGAAGTGAATCGTTGTAGAAATGAAGAAATTATAGAAAAAGGCAATTTTGGGTGGGTGTGGTCTATGTGGGCGGGGCGCCCCAGGGTTGGTAATGGGGCCATGCATAGATGAGATTGACCGTATTGTCATAAGAGAGGTTCCGTATCAATTTTAAGTACAAAATTTTGACAATTTTCACATGTGAGAAATTGAGTCTCCATTCCCCTTTATGAAAAAACTCCCTGAATCAACATCAATTAATTAATTTAACCCTTTACCCCATAGCTACGTATTTTGACGCATTTGTAGTCACTTACAAAGTTAAATTTAACTAGAAATGGCACGGCAGAGGCCGACACATATCCCCACGCCGCATGTTTGACCCAGGGGCGCCCCAGGGTTGGTAATGGGGCCATGCATAGTTTAGATTGAACGTTACTATTGTCATAAGAGAAGTTCAGTATCAATTAGGAGTGAATGGGTGTAGAAATGTCATGAAGAAGTTATAGTAAAAGGCAATTTTGGGTGGGTGTGGCCTATGTGGGCGGGGCGCCCCAGGGTTGGTAATGGGGCCATGCATAGTTAAGATTGACCATATTGACATAAGAGAAGTTCAGTATCAATTAGAAGTGAATCGGTGTAGAAATAAAGAAATTATAGTAAAAGGCAATTTTGGGTGGGTGTGGCCTATGTGGGCGGGGCGCCCCAGGGTTGGTAATGGGCGATGCATAGTTGAGATTGACCGTATTGTCATAAGAGAAGTTCAGTATCAATTTGAAGTGAATCGGTGTAGAAATGAAGAAATTATAGTAAAAGGCAATTTTGGGTGGATGTGGTCTATGTGGGCGGGGCGCCCCAGGGTTTGTTATGGGGCCATGCATAGTTGAGATTGACCGTATTGTCATAAGAGAGGTTCAGTATCAATTTGAAGTGAATCGGTGTAGAAATGAAGAAATTATAGTAAAAGGCAATTTTGGGTGGGTGTGGTCTATGTGGGCGGGGCGCCCCAGGGTTGGTAATGGGGCCATGCATAGTTGAGATTGACCGTATTGTCATAAGAGAGGTTCAGTATCAATTTGAAGTAAATCGGTATAGAAATGAAGAAGTTAATGTAAAATAACCTAAAAAAATGAGTGAAATTCTCTGACCCGGCCCCACCCCAACCCCCATAACTTTTGACCCAGGGGTCAGATCAAAATTCCAAATAGTGCAGGGTCGCACATATGCTCAAAGCTACCATGTGTGTAAGTTTCAAGGTTCTAGTGCTAATAGTGTAGGAGGAGATAGTGGCCAGGACGGACAGACAGACAGATAGACGGACGGATGGCGGAGATGACCACAATATCCCCACGCTTTTTAAAAAGCTTGGGGATAATTAAAGACTTTCTTACCATATTCAAGTTTTAAAGGCTTCATTTCAAACCCTTAGATACTGATGAGCAGCAAACTGCATTAAACCTGAACAGACTGCAAGATACTCGCAGGTTGTTCTGGTTTTATGCTGGTTGTAAAAGCAATTTTCACTTTGCTTCTTATGGGGAAATGGTTATTGATTACAATCAAAACAAGGTTACATTCCACTGATATACTAGCCAGTATGCAGACTTTAGAGGAGACCTATTGTCCTGAAGACCATCTAACAGATAATTGCTTCCGCCACTTAAGTAATGCCATACTCAGACTGGATTTATTGCACTAAAATTGTGTTTTCTCAAGGAAATGTCAATAAGAAGGAAAAAAAACACTAAACATTAACAACCCAAGACTATTTGAGTCGCATTCTTAGAAAACTGGGCATAATGCATGTGCGTAAAGTGTCATCCAAGATTAGCCTGTGCAGTTCACACAGGCTAATCAGGGACGTCACTTTTCGCCTAAATTGGATTTTTGCTAAGAATAGACTTCATTTAAACAAAAAATGTCATACAAGCGGAAAGTGTCATCCCTGATTAGCCTATGCAGACTGCACAGGCTAATCTGGGACGTCACTTTATGCACATACATTATGCTCAGTTTTCTTAGAACACGACTCATTTTTAGTTGATGGCCTGAGTACCCACATTACAAAAGATATTTGGGGTATGTGGTAAAAGTTCAAAAAGAATGTAAATTAAATATCCTGTATATACAAAAAGTCTATAGTGCCCTTAAGCTGAGTTCTACGGATTGTCGAAAACTTTTCCATTAGTTTACCAAACCTTTAAACATTTCCTTAATATTTTACAGGAAACAAGGTTTTCCTTAAAATTTAATTAAAAGTCACCTAGGTTTAACACAAACATGACCCAGATTCAAACTTTGCCTTAATATTCACAACATAAACATAAATTCTGACCATGTTTTATCAAGACGGAGTAAATAATGTGGCCTATTGAGCGGTTTCAAGGTATTTTTAAGATGTGATTTAGTGCAAACCTAGTATGCTAATTAGGCTAACAGTTAATTGACATGCCATTAGATCATTTGCATTTCTTAAAATATCTTATTCATGTCATCTTGGTCGCAAGTGTGTAGAAAATGTGACACAAGTTACACATTTCCCTTTAACAGTTCATTTACCTCGATCTTTAAAAGTACAAGCTTATTCTGAGCTTTTGACATAATTTTATCAAATGTTAAAACCAATAATTACAAGATATTTGCAACTGAAAATGCCTCATAAACTAACAGAGGAATAAGCCTTTTTCTGGAAAACGTTACTTAACCCTTTGCAAAGGCCTTTAAAATTCAGCTCCAGCGCTTTAAGGGTTAAAGAATGTGCGTTAGGTGTCGATTAAGATTTGTCTGTGCAGTCCACAAAGGCTTATCAGGTACAACACTCTCCGCCAAAACTGAAGACTTTCTTTAAACAAAATATACAATCAAAGCAGACAGTTTCTTCCATGATTAGCCAGTGCAGCCTGCAAAGGCTAATCTGGTTAACCTGTGTGGACTGCACAGGCTAATCTGGGACGACACTTCACTGCATGCTTTAAACCCAATTTTTTCACAGCAAGACTCTTTTTCAGAACAGATCTAGACAGAGGTGGTAATCACGTGATAGTCAAGATGGCGACGTCCATGCCAAGACAGTTATTTTTCGCCATTTTATACCCGTCATTACCTTTGTTAAATGTTCAAATGGCGCTTATTTCATATTGAAATTCACTTTAATCTTGACTTTACTCACCGCAAATTTTCTTAGTGGAGCTTTCATTAGGTCATCCAGCTCAGAAATTTTGCAGCAAGTAAAGTCGTGATTAAGAGCGAATATCAACACGAAATAAAGGCTAGTAACTGTCTTGCTTATGTTGCTGGAAAGAAAATGTTAATTTTACAAATTCAGCAGACAACATTTAAGCAGACGACAAATTTCCCAGCATGCAAAGGGTTAAGTGATTATCCCTCTGCTAGATCAAAATATCAGGTTTCTGCTCCCTGTTCCTGTCTGCTTACCATTCCAGCCTCTCTGAAATGGTAAACAAAAGAAAGTTGGAAATGTTTTGAAATTTTATGTATTTTTGCAAATATACAATTGCACAGTTCTTTTCTAAGATACCTGTAGTTCAAGTGTTAACAGTTAGTCTAATAAACTTCTTGGATATAGCAATTTATTTGAAAATGTATAAGACTTGTCGAACTTTCCACCTTGCCCAGTTTTAGCAACACCCTTTACCTTATAAATGTGATTCTAGGCCTTTCCCCACCTCTGGACTGCCATTAATGACATGTATGCAAGAAAAAAAACACTTTGACACATAAACATGATATAGAGAATAACAGTTTACTGATCTATATATGTGTTACTGTAAAATACAGCCAGGCTTGCCACTGTAAGAAGCTGATTTTTTACTGCGAATCAATATGTGGTTTGACAGTTGATGTGCTAATCATAGCATGAATGTTTGCAATAAATATTTGCAAGATAAGTTTTTTGCTTTTTTTCGTACTTTGTCTAAAATATAGTGCATCTTAGTATCAAGGTGTTTGTTTTATTGAATCAGATTCTATTCTACAAACATGATGACTTCATAGTTGATTCCGAGTTATATGACCTACCTCCAAAATTGACTGATATATATTGTTGTTGACATGAATGTTTAACAATTAAATCATGTCCCTTTATATCATTCAATCATGTATAAATGTTGTGTTAAGATAAAACCAAACTAAGGCTCATTCAAAAGTTCTCAGACACCCCACATTAAATGTCTACTTTGTAAACCTCTAGGCAAGGAAAACTTGTGTGAATTTTAAAACTGTGAAAATGACCTACAACCATTAATACAATGTATAGGAATAATATGCCGATCCCATGTTAATCCGCAATAAATGAAACCAATCAGTTATTCATATTTGTCTCCATAGTTACCTCAGTAAACACAATAATTAGGATAAATGGAAGCTGTTAAGCAAGTAAACAATTAATTGAGGCTTAGAGTCAAAACTGCTTTTATTAGGATAAAATTATGTCATTGTAAATGGGCACATTATTTCCCAAAACATTTGGTGCCATCCAAATCTAGACATAATTATATTGATATGAACAAGTGTGTTTGCTGAAGAAAATATGCATTTAAATTATATTTGACTTTGACTAAATGAATAGATAAATGTGAATCAAATGATCACTAAATAGGCTCAGTGTACAAAAACAATTTGTATCACATAATTAAATTTACCTACCAATAAGAGCATATTATTTGTATCATTCTTCAAAACTTCATCTAGTGATCTAGTTTTTTTGACACACATGACCTAGCTTTGAACTTTGCCTAGGAATTGGCAAAAATTGAATTCTGACCTAGTTTCATAAAAATTGTGCTGTAAATGTGACCTCAATAATCGTAACACTGTTTTTTAAAGATTTTTACCAGTTGACCTAGTTTTGAACACACATGACTCAGATTCAAGTTTAGCCTAGCCCTAGATATTGTTTAGATAAACATTCTGACCAAGTTTTTTCATGATTAAGGCATAAACGTATCTTCAAGAGTGGTAACAAAATTTGACATTGTAACCAAAGTTTTGGATGCACATGAGCTTGAACCACACTTGGCTAAACAATTGTGAAGTTATATAAACATCCTGAACAAGTTTTATCAAGATTGAGTCATAGAGTGATAGTATGTGTTTTAATAAGATTTGACCTAGTGATCGAGTTTTTGGATGCACATGATCTAGTTTCACATTAAATGCATTCGGACCAAGCTTCATCAAGATTGGGTCATAAATGTGGCTTAATCTAGTGTGATATCAAGGTTTTTCTAAGATTTGACCTGCAGGCACATGACCCAGATTAAACCTTGGCCATACATTTGCAAGATTATCTCTGTGAGCAAGTTTCATCAAGCTTGGATGAAAAATGAGGCCTCTTGTGTGATAACAAGCTAAAAGTTGGCAACACATTAGCTCAACCAAGAGCACTTTGCTCAGGTGAGCTAAAAACTTCAAGTTGGTGTTTAAGGGAACTTTTCACTGATTTTGACATGTATTGATGTTTGTCATTAAATGCTTTATATTAATAAATGTACAGATTGGATCTAAAAAGCTCCAATAAAAAAACAAGAATAAAATCAAAGAAAGAAAAAAAAGTTACCCTTAACTGGGCTCGAACCGCTGGCCCCTGGGGTAAAAGTCTAACCCTTAGACTACTTGGCCTTCCGTGCTCATACCATGAATGCTGTATTTTATACTTTATATAAGCAATCCTCGTAGTGTCACAAAATATAATGACAACAACAGAACTCTCCAAATTATTCAATTGTTTCGTGTTGCAACACTTAATAATTTTCAGGTTTTTAAGTGGTCAAAGATGCATATAAAGGATATTTTAGAAGATGGTAATTGTTTATTATTACTGTTTCCTCACAAATATCATAACTTCAAAAAAAAAAATGTAAATCTGATACATTTTTTATTATTTTGTCAATTAACAAAAACCTGAAAAGGTCACTGTAAGCAATCATTTAATAAAAAAAATATTTTAAAGATTTTACTCATTATTTGTGAAATACACTCCTGTATTCACCAATGATATTTTTTCCCTTTGAAGCATTGAAACACAATTCCACATTAGCTGTCAATATTCCCTTTATGAGATATTCGAGAAACACACATGACAGCAAACAATCTCTGAAGCAACAGTTTTGTTTGCTCACCAGACAAGTCAGCATACAACCACTCAAGTCCAGTGTGACAATCCAGATTTCTATACAAATATTGACTGTCAACACAACCCTGGACATCTGCGAAAAGCACACAAACATTGTTGATAAATGGCTAAAGTGATCCTAGCTGAGCCAATATCGATACAATTAATGACCATTTAAAGGCTTTGGTTATGTGCTAATCACTGCTGAAAAATCAGGCCAATAATCACAATAATATAAATAGCTTTCTAAGATGTAATTGCAAACTATGTTCAGAGGTCTTTCTCTCTTTGATGTTTTTCGGCGTAGCTGTATACGCCAGCTTTTCACCTTACCTGACCTTTGTAACTGTCCAATAAAATTTAAATACAATTTCCCGCGGCTAGGTCAGAATGAATACACTTCATTTATCTCATAGGCTGATTTGAGCATACCGACAGAACATTGGAAACATGTCCGCGTCTTTGTAACACTGTTTAACTGCGTGTTCAGCATGAAACAATTTTATCTCTAATGAAAAGGCTTAATAGATAGAACAGTTTTACACTCAATCTCACGTAAATACAGTTTGTGCTTGCACCTTTTATTTTCAGAGGATTGCTAGCGCGATAGCATTTTTACGTAAAGGCTATGTTCTCATATTTGGTACTGACTTCCATATTCCTGTCAACATGTTAACATGCAAAAGTATAAAGAGCACTGGAAGCGTGGCCTCACTTTAATGTATGCATTTCAACCCGCGAGGTATCAGGGTCAGTTCGCGGCCAGTGTGTGTGAATGTCAAAGTTTATTTACAGGTCATCGCTGCTTCTTCATAACTACCTTATGTGCTGACCTGAGTTTGTGGCCAGTAAAATAATCATTATATAATAAAGACACTATCGCGTGAACTAAGTGAACTTGAATTTTCTTTAGACCAGAATGATGTTAAATGAAGATATACAGCAATATAATTATGGTATGTCAATAATAGATTCTTAATGTGTTTTCAACAATACCATGATGAATATTATTTTTATTTAATTTATTTTCCACCATATTGACTAATGTATTAAGCATGAGCGCGATGATTCTCGATACTGTTAATAATCGAATCAAATAGCAATGCCCAACAAACCACAAAAACAGGTTTGTTCGAAGAATGCGCGTATAAATATTTAAAATATGTACGGATACTTCGCGTGTGGCCGGTTGACTCATATGTTTTAATTTCATTTCCATTCTTCTTTTGGTTTTCTGTTTTGTTTCTATAGGTTTATGACCAGCAATATGTAATACTGTACAATAAGCCGCGAAAACTCCGCGTAACATCCCGTACTGCGTGTGATGCAGCTAAGAACTGCACAGAAAAAGACATTCGCTATCCTTGATCTCTTTCATTGAACTCTTTATCTTTCACAAACTCCTACCACAATCAACGCCGTATATCTTTTTTAAAGATATTTCTTGTTTATTGTTAAATTTAATGTTACAACATGTATTGTATGTCACGAAAGTGTCAAATGAACATTTGTCATGTAAGGTCACAATATAAAGAATACAATTCATATGCTTTTACTTTTGTTTCTTAGGACAGCAAAACAACCTTCCTATTCCATGATTTCTTTCATGGCTTTGTTCAAATTAACCCTTTGCATGCTGGGAAATTTGTCGTCTGCTAAAATGTCGTCTGCTGAATTTCTAAAATTAGCATTTTCTTCAATTTTTTTCAAAGAATATTATCAGAATAGCAAACAGTTTGGATCCTGATGAGACGCCACGTTCTGTGGCGTCTCATCTGGATCCAAACTGTTTGCAAAGGCCTTCGGTTCCCGCACTGAAAGGGTTAATACTCCTACAGATACTGGGTACTTATCTACCATAATGTATTGTTCAGTATTTTGTACAAACCTACCATATTTGTGTATTTCGACATATTCTGTTATGATCTGCCAGTAATTTAGAAAAAAGTTTGATTCAACACTTTTTCAATCTTTATGCATTTATAAAGAAAGTTTGTAGTAACATGACATGTTTATATAATATACAAAGTATATTGGCTGGGTACAATTATTTGATGTATTAAAAATAAAATATATTTAAAGTAGTTTATCTTTAATGGACATTGTATCGGCTAGCACCCTGAAATGCATAACAAAAGTTTATTTTTCTCAATTATGAGAATCAAACAGAAATTATGTGATATAATAGTACTAGGGTGTAAAAGCAAAGGAAATTAAATGAACGATATTCTGAAAACCTTAAAACCTTCAAAGTAGCTATAGCCTTTTGACCTCAAAATGTAAACATTGCAAAGGATATGAAATGGCAAAAATTTTGAATGAACTTTCAAAATTTCTATAGCCTATTTAAATTATCTCAAAATGTACACATTGCTGGACCATACAAACATACGAGTAACCGCTTGTTTTCCTTAATAATTGTTAAAATCATATAGATGTCATTCAAAAAGAAGTAATTGCATAATAAAAAGGCATCATTTCAGAATAATGTACAGTGTGAGACTCAAATAGTTGATCTCCTGCTGTGTAGGCAAACACCAAAATATGTAAAATACTTGTAAAGGCGGTAATTGAAGATATGGACTGGGCAAACAGGAATAGTAAAAACTTGCCAACAAAATACATGTAAATTGCAACATTGGCAAATATTTATTAACAAGGAAGATAAAGAAATGGATTCTCTGACTGCATACAGTTCAAGAAAGATGTGTGCTAATCCTTTACCACTTTGAAATGTATTTAACCCTTTTCAACTTAGATACATATTTAATCCTTTACCACTTAAATACATATTTGACCCCTTTCCACTTAAATACATATTTAATCCTTTACCACTTAAATACATATTTAACCCTTTTCCACTTAGATACATTTTTAATCCTTTACCACTTAAATACATATTTAACCCTTTACCAATTAGATACATATTTAATCCTTTACCACTTAGATACATATTTAATCCTTTATCACTTAAATACATATTTAACCCTTTACCACTTAGATACATATTTTGATGTGTTTGTAGTCTATTAGATTGTTTATTTTAATTAAAGGCCTTTCTTACTAGATCCTAAGAACACTGTATTATGTGAATTGGGAATAAGACATCAAACTGGGAATGGGCATCATTTTGGTGATTTTCTCAAACAAAACTATTTATTTCATGATTTAAACTTATTTTTGTACTATTTTATCTATACTTCAAGCTTAATAAGCAATTTTCTGTGACATTTTCATAAACAGGGATTGTTGTTTTTTATAATTTGAACTGTATTTTTAAACTGTGTTCATGCGCCGCATGAACACAGTTTCATTAAATTAGAATTTAAAAAAAATCCATAAAAAATCCGGTTTTATAGTAAAATCAATTTAACTGATGTTATTACATATGCATATGCAAGTTTATGTTTTAATTATAATTTGTAAAACTAAATAAATACAACTTGTAAAGCTGCATAATATGCACTGTTAAAAAAACTCAATTTATTCTCAAATTGATGTCTTATTCCAATTTCACATAATACTGTGTTTAAGATACTGATGAGCAGCAAACAGCATAAAGCCTGAACAGACTGCGAGTTACTCCCAGGCTGTTCTGATTTTATGCTGTTTGCACATAGCCATTTTCAATTTGCTTCCGAGTGGGAAAGGGTTAATGAAAGATTTGTTTTTAGATATTTTAAAGACAGAAATCAACTTTCAAATGTCAGCTAAATTGAAACAAAATGCATTTATATTATTAAGGTTCATAAGTGCTGGTTGTCCAAAGGCATGCAAAGCTACAAACTTTGGCCAGAATTTATCCACACTTCAAGTCCACACTGTCAAAAATATGATCTTTTAAGGGATCTTTTCACGCTTTGGTAAATTGACAAAATTGAAAAAAGTTGTTTCAGATTCGCAAATTTTCGTTTTAGTTATGATATTTGTGAGGAAACAGTCATACTGAACATTAACCATGGTCTAATTTACCCATTATATGCATCTTTTGACGATTTTAAAACCTAAAAATTATAAAGCGTTGCAACGCGAAACGATTGAATAATTTGGAGAGTTCTGTTTTTGTCGTTAAATTTTGTGAAACTACGAAGATTGCTTATATAAGGTATAAAATACGTTAAGTAAGTGTACTCGGCGGAATAGCTCAGTAGGCTAAAGCGTTTTTACTTCAGGACTCTGGCAGGACTCCAGGGGTCACTGGTTCGAAACCTGGTCCGGGCAATGTTCTTTTCCTTTTTTTAATTTTATTCTTGATTTTTTACTGGAGCTTTTACGATCCAATGTTTACATTTATCGATATAAAGCATTTAATGAATAAGTTAAAAAATGCCAAAATCTGTGAAAAGGCACCTTTAACAAGTAAAATTAATAAAAGGTATAAAGGATAATTTAAAGGAATAGGTTGCATTATATTGCAGTCAATAACAAACCGATTGGAGTTCAAAACCTTTTTGCCTTAAACACACAAAACTTTTAAATGGAAAATTAACAGGAAAGTGCTGAATTATAGAAAGGTTAATAACCAATGGCTGGGAGTTCCAAAGCAGTAAATATAACACAATATACTTTATGGTTTGGTTAAAGAAAATTCATGAAATGTAAATATTTGCCAAAAATTTAGATAACTTGTGATAAAAGTCCAAATTGACAGAAAATAATTCAATGCTTATTTATTGGGCATGAGTTCTAGCTAAAGTAAATGACACTGACAGCTATA
The DNA here is from genome assembly GCF_020536995.1 of Dreissena polymorpha. NCBI lineage: Eukaryota > Metazoa > Mollusca > Bivalvia > Myida > Dreissenidae > Dreissena > Dreissena polymorpha. The sequence continues at coordinate 34,758,974 of NC_068357.1, forward strand.
CCACAGACAACTGTATTGTTTGTGAGAAAAACATTAAAGGGGCCTTTTCACAGATTTCAGCATGTATTGAAGTTTGTCATCAAATGCTTAATATTGATAAATGTAAACATTGGATCTTAAAAGCTCCAGTAAAAAAACAAGAACTAAATCAAAGAAAGAAAAAAAAGTAACCTTCAACTGGGCTCGAACCGCTGACCCCTGGAGTAAAAGTCTACTGCTTTGAACACTGGGCCATCCGTGCTCATACAATGGGGATGCATTTAATACTTTTTATAAGCAATCCTTGTAGTATCACAAAACATAACAGCAACACAACAGAACTCTCCAAATTATTCAATTGTTTGGCGTTGCAACGCTTTATAATTTTCAGGTTTTGAAATCGTCAAAAGATGCATACAATGGATACTTTTGAGCATGGTAAATGTTCAGCATAACTCACATGTTCCCTCACAAGTATCATAACTACAACGATTTGTGAATCTGAAACATTTTTTTTCATTTTGTCAATTTAGCAAAACGTTAATAGGCCCCTTTAAGTTAAGGTAAGGGTTAATGTTTTCAAGTGCTTTAGTACAAAAATTGAATAAGTGCAATCAATGGTAGCTTTAAACAGACGATATTCAGTAAATCAACTCAATGCGTTGTTTTTGTCAAAATGTCATGCTGAAATTTTGCCCCATTCCCGATCATAATAACCATCCCAAATGACTAAAATTATCATTTGAAAGTTTCAAGTTGTTTATTTCCTTAGCTAAAATGTAAAATTTACATGTTTTGAAACAAAAAACAACATCCATGTTACAGAATTTTCTAAATATAGATCCATAACTAAAGATTTATCAAACATATACAATAATTTTTAAAATATGAAGGTGGTCGAAATTATAGGAATGATCAATGAAAGAAGGCATCACCAGCTATATGTAGCTCAGCCTCTGCGAAAGTATGTAAGCCCTTGAATTAAGTCAGCAACAATGCACAATTTATGAAAAATTTCTAAAAGGAATTGCAAAAATTTCAGGTGAATTATTAATTTTTAATTTACAAGCCAGTAAATTCAAATGTGGACAGCTGTAACAATTTTGGGGTAAGTTGTTCAGCAATTGACAAAAAATAAATTTTCCAATAATCTTCCCAAAATTGAACAGTCAGGAACATTTCTTCTCCACATGGGTGTGCTATCAATATCCCCTGCAGTGAGGTCACATTTCATTGTGACAAAAATTGTACAAAGTGCGATTATTTAACTAGTAGTAACTATACTGCTAGTGTTTTAAAGAATTTCTGATATCAACTTCAAGAAACAAGCATTTGTAAGTATCTGACCAAACAAATTGTGTTTCAGCATTACAATACACAAAATAAATAGAATGTCTGGTGAATACTTTTGTCTGACAAACACTTTTTTTCAGCCAGTACACCAGGTATCGAACAATCAATTATACTCAAGTGTTGTCTATAATCATTTGAGTAGCCACTTATATTTTCAAAGTAGCCAGTAACTAAGAAGAAAACAGACATTTTTTGTACTATTTTGAATTTATATTCTGAGGAAAAGTAGCCGTCACCAAGATTGTTAATATCAATAACCTCTCCAACACCCATAACCTCCAGCATGATATTGAAGCTGCTGGTCGATGGGAGCAGGAATGGTTAATGAAATTCCACCCTGAAAAATGCAACATCCTCAATATTACTCAAATAAGAAATCCTATAATCTTCCAGCGCCCTCACACTACTTTGGGGGAAGGGGTCCGCAGCCCTTAGGAGGGGGAATTTTCGCTGCGTTTCCCTTTTTGGGGGATTTTTTTACTTACTCTCTCATTATTACATTTGTACATGTTTGCACTAAATTCATTGCATTTTTTATAATTTAGTATGTTTGAAAAGATTAAATTGAAATAGAATTGAGATATAATTATCATGAGATGAGATACATCTTTCTATAAAAAAAAGGGGGAAAAAGTATACTTTTCAGGTGGGGGACTGCCGCCAAAATTCGGCGGCAGATTTGATAGATTGAGGGCCCTGTCTTCTCATTTAAACTACATGATCACATCCTTGAAAAAGTAAATCATGCCAAATATCTAGGTCTTAAACCCCAAAGTAAACTCAAATGACATAAACATATAAACTAAATCACTGATAATGCAAACCAGGCACTAGGATTTCTTCGCCCCAACCTCAAAATTAGCACCTCAAAAGTTAAAGATCATGCTTACAAAGCAATAGTTAGGCCTAACTAGAATACTCCTCCAGTGTCCTGGTGCCCACATACAAAAGCTCAAATAAAAAAACTGGAAAGCTCCCTGAATTGGTCCACTCTTGAAACAAGCAGAACAAACTTTCATATAATCATGTTAAATAAAATTATCCACCATATAGTTGCCGACTCACTCCTCTTGATAATCTTCTTGTTCCTGTTGACCGACTCACTCCTCTTGATAATCTCCTTGTTCCTGTTGACCGACTCACTCCTCTAGATAATCTCCTTGTTCCTGTTGACCGACTCACTCCTCTTGATAATCTCCTTGTTCCCGTTGACCGACTCACTCCTCTTGATAATCTCCTTGTTCCCGTTGACCGACTCACTCCTCTTGATAATCTCCTTGTTCCTGTTGACCGACTCACTCCTCTTGATAATCTCCTTGTTCCTGTTGACCGACTCACTCCTCTTGATCATCTCCTTGTTCCTGTTGACCGACTCACTCCTCTTGATAATCTCCTTGTTCCCGTTGACCGACTCACTCCTCTTGATAATCTCCTTGTTCCTGTTGACCGACTCACTCCTCTTGATAATCTCCTTGTTCCTGTTGACCGACTCACTCCTCTTGATAATCTCCTTGTTCCTGTTGACCGACTCACTCCTCTTGATAATCTCCTTGTTCCTGTTGACCGACTCACTCCTCTAGATAATCTCCTTGTTCCTGTTGACCGACTCACTCCTCTTGATAATCTCCTTGTTCCCGTTGACCGACTCACTCCTCTTGATAATCTCCTTGTTCCTGTTGACCGACTCACTCCTCTAGATAATCTCCTTGTTCCCGTTGACCGACTCACTCCTCTAGATAATCTCCTTGTTCCTGTTGACCGACTCACTCCTCTTGATAATCTCCTTGTTCCTGTTGACCGACTCACTCCTCTTGATAATCTCCTTGTTCCTGTTGACCGACTCACTCCTCTAGATAATCTCCTTGTTCCTGTTGACCGACTCACTCCTCTTGATAATCTCCTTGTTCCTGTTGACCGACTCACTCCTCTAGATAATCTCCTTGTTCCTGTTGACCGACTCACTCCTCTAGATAATCTCCTTGTTCCTGTTGACCGACTCACTCCTCTTGATAATCTCCTTGTTCCTGTTGACCGCTGGTGATGCTGATCCAGACTTAGCAGTAACTATTGCTTTAGACATGATACAAACCTCAACAGACTCTTATAAATTATCATTCTACCCAAGATCAGTAATGCAATTGAATTCACTACCTCCCTATATACATGAGGCAACTACAGTAGAAGTTTTCAAAACCTTTACTCCTGTGGCTGTCATTGTCCCCCTTATCCAGCTGTAAACACTTAAAAATGTAAATAATTGTAAACTAGGGATGGCAAAATTATTCGAATAATTGAATATTCGATTGAATGGTCAGCATTGAATAATAAAAATGATATTCGCATTTTTTTCCAAACGTAATTTCACCAATATTTCATGACCTGCGAACCGCTTACTAAAAAGCAACCGAAATCACTTGGGAGTAACATGTTTGACGTGACGTTCTTCTTGTCAAACTGATAACGCGGCTCGTATCAGTGTTGATTGCACAATGCAATATACACGCTCTAAGAAAGGCCCCGACTGTTGTATGCCAATGGGATGCCAATTTACGGTTTCAATTGACTGGCGAATAATAATTAAGTTTTGTGATCACAGTATGTACAGCCATTAAAATGTGTGAATTACTCAAATCGCGCAATGCAATATACTTACTATAAGAAAGGACCCGAACTGTTGTTTGTCAATTAGGTACCAATTAAGGGCTTCAATTTACTTGCGAATAATAATTTAGTTTTTGTGATCACAGTTTGAACAGACATTTAAATATGTGAATTACCCAAAAGTAACAGATGATATAAATTAAACAATCATCAAGGAATCATAATTCAAATCTGAAAATGCCACCAGCCCCTTCTGCAGTATGGAATACTTTACACGGTCTGTGGATAAGAAGACCGCAACGTGTAATGTGTGTAAACTTAGTTTTACATATGCGCGGTCTGCTACAAATCTGTGGAATCACTATAAAATAAATTTCTATGACACGATGTTTTTCATTCTATTTGTGCCCGATCACAGTATCGGTCATAGTATTAGTCGACAGCGATACAATTATTCGATAGCAACGTTAATAAACAGCCTCGTATTTAGCAAACGGATATAACTTACAAACCAATGGAAATTAACACATAACAAGGTAAAATCAATCCAGCCGTTTTATGCGAATATTCGAGTATTCGATTGAATGAATTTGCGAACATTCGAATACCGATATTGGTATTCGATGCCATCCCTATTGTAAACTAACACCCCACTGAGCCCCTTTTTCACAGTTTTCACCACTTAAACAATAGGCGCCAGCACAAAATTTTTTATTTACAAGGATTGTTGTAACGGAAGAAGAAGATGATGAAGATGAAGACAAGAAGAACTTTTTTCACCATTTTGGGAATGGGACCGGGGGTTTTCGGATTGTGAAATATCTGATTGTTTTTACTATAATTAGAAAATTGGTGTTTATTTTATTTTTGAAAATACTTTAAAATTGAGATTTAAATGAGTTTAAAATACTAACTCATTCCATACTACAGCCTTATCTCTAGGCAACCCCTATCAGTAATAGCCTTATGATATCTACTCCTAGATAATAAGTACCCTCATCAGCTCTGAATGCCTGACAGATTATCTGTTTATTGTTACTTTAAGGGGTGTGAAATTAGGAATATGGTGTTTTCTGTTGTTGTTACTTTGTTGACTGATTATGTGACTTATGTTTTATTATAATATTTTTAAATAAAAAATGTATGTAGTAATATTATCAAATTTTCGAAATCTTGCATATCTTATCAAATAAAAAACATTGAATTATTTCCAAATAATGTATCCAATACCATTGTTATTTATGTATACTATTTTTACAAATAGAAACTGTTTTAATGAATAATCTTAAAAGATTGTTTTAAAATAAAACAAAATTAATTATTTAATGACATAAAAACAATAATAAGATAGTGTTAATAATAAAAACTAACATCAATAGATAATAAAAAGCATAATTATGTTTCAATTGCAAGTAATTTTATGAAAAACATTTATAAAATCTGAGAACATCTTAATATGCTTATATTAGAACTTTATGAAAATTAAAATGAATACAAATAACTATCCTTAAAAAAAAAAAAAGAGTTACCTATACTTATTTTATTAATTTTTATCTTATTTTCACATGTTTAGACCAGAAATAGTTAATCAAAATCAATTTCCAAATTAAAAAAGTATTTGTTACAAGAATTTTCTTAGTTTGGAAAACTTACTGCAAATAAATAGCTGTTTCTTTAAATGCCAATATGAACAGACGTATTTTTAAGTCATTAGGCATTCAGAGCTACATCTCAGTTGTCGTATATTTACGACGCTAGGAATTCACACTGTAGATTATTGGACGCATATATATGACGCTAGGAACTCCACTGTAGATTATTACGACACTAGGGCTGAATGGGCTAAATTAACTATGGTTGAACTTACAGAGCTGATTTAGAGACGTAATGTTAACATTTATTTTTAAAACCTGGGGGTGGGGGTGGGGAGGGACCTGTCAAATGTGAATTCTAGGCACTTGGGGAAAAATATATACTTTTTGAGATTGATAATAGGGCAGATCTTCTGTCCAAAACTTTACAAAAACATTAAACAATCTTTATTTAGATTTGGGAAAAATAATAAACAATACAAATGCAAAAAAATATAATTGGACTTTTCCTTTGATTGTGTTGAATTTTGCAACAACAAGTTGATTGTTAAGATGAACCAATAAACATGAAGCACTTAATCAGTCTGGATGTCCAAGAAGTACCTTAATACTAATAGCAAATAAATATCCTTGATCCTTGATCCACGGACTCTTCGTCACAAGTGTCTCTTGGTATACATTAGTCTCTTGGTATATATTCCACACAGGTAATTTTCTCTCATGTATTTTATTGGACTTAGTTGTGGATGTCAGATCGGGGTTGGTCGCTGGCTGGCTGTTTTATCATGAATCTGCCTGTGGCTTTGATGTACTTAGACAGTTCAGATCTAATAGTTTCTCTCCAGCCTGGTATGTAGGGGTGCTTGTCTGTGTTAAGAAGTGTTTTGATATCAAGGGCCATAACTCCACATAGTTTGTTTAGTGCAACTAGTTTCCTTATACGGGCAAAAGCCCGCGAAGCGGGCGTTGACCGTTCATACATATGGGAATTTAGACATAATATTACATAGGAATACCACATATGGATACGTCTCAAAAAAATTTGCCACGCGACATATATTTTCGCGATGCTATTTATGAACTTTAACAAATCAAAAACACTTTGACATATGCTAAATCACATGTAAATACATACCTCAGGAAAAGTTATATCAATGACATCATAATTGTGTAGCGAATCGCACTAAATATTCTCGCATTATTTGTTTTTCTTCGCAACCGTTCCAGAATTAAGTCATTACTAAATTATCTCCCCTGAATGCTCTTCTTCAGTGGGTATAAGCCGAAGACTGGTTCACTACATATAGTGACAGTCTTTACCAAACACAATTTAGGTGAACATAACCCGTCTTTCATATATTGCCGAATCTCAGATTTCTGTCGAATTTATTTGCTTTGATCTTTTCGATATCTTATTATTATTATCCTGACAAATCACAAACGCTTGTTAAAAAATTACTTGTTTTAAACATTATAGTTGGCATCTCTATTCTTCCAGTATTCTCGCGGTATTTCAATAACGACACCCTACTGTTTATTTGTCGGAATATGTGACGCATTTTCCATTCGCTCTCAGAAAGCATTCTATACATAGATGGTGACGTCACTTCGTTATTGTCAGTAAGACCGGTGTGTACACAATGTCTCAGAAAGAAGTTTTACGTGTGATCATGAGCAATATTCTGGCAAGTTGTCGTTGTTATCCACCAGAAACACATTTATTCACAAAATTTACAGATATTCCGATCTAACTTTTTAGTCTTTTAGCTTTAATTTTTAATGTATTAACACCTCGTCTGCTCGCACTTTACCGAAATCCCCGAATGGTTACATATCACTATAATAAGTTCATGCCTAAAACCACAAAATCCGATACCGTTGGATGTTCGTACCACAATCTTACGTAAAAAATCTCCCAGATTCGAAATCAACAAAAAACAAGACATTTATAAATTGTCTGCATTATTGATCAAATTTTAAGATATTTGTTGGTTTTCCGTTTTTAGAAGCTGTTCTGCGAAGAAATCAACAAAGCAGGGATTCCTGAACTATCAAATTTCCAAGCTATACACACAGTTATTATCTGTGGTGATCTTTATTGGTTCTGTTTGTTTACTTGGATGGAACATGTGTGAACTTTTATAGAACTTTGAAAAGTCTATATATGTCTATCTTATATTCTATAAACAAAAATCAGCTATTGTATAATAAGATCAGATGTGCAAACAATGTCAAAGGGTTGTTAAATTAACAAATTGAAGGCAATTATGCTGAAAAAATATGAGAGTTCCCATGCAAATTTTGTCTGTATATCAACAAGTGTCTGCCGATAATTGTCAAACTAGTAATACAAAACTTACCACAAGTATGTAAAAGCACTAAGTACCTGTGATCATTTTTAGTAAGATAGTGTAATTCTAAACAGTAGCAAATAGCTTGTTTAGTAAATGCATAATGCAATTAATATGATTTCTGTTCTATTGTGTAATTAATAAATTGGTTGTTACTTGTTAATCCATGATAAATGTTTTATGGCTAGTACAAACCAGCAATGTTAATTTAGTAAAAGGTAATACAATAACACCACTTTGTAATTTCATATATGTAAATATTCTTGAAATGTAGGTTGATGACAGTGTTTTAGTTTTACTTATTTTGTAACTATTATTTTATGTGCAAATAAATGATGTGAAGTGTTTTGTATATCCGCACAATACCACATACCATTTTATATATGTACTGTGTTATGTGTTATTTGAATGTTTAAATAAAAAAAATATGGATGATATAACATGATGCATTCTAATATTTGCATTCAAATTGTAACTATAGAGCTAAGTGTATGCAGTTTAGACTGTGATTTTAGAATTGCTACAAAATGGCTATTTTTTTAGCGGTGACAAAATTTAAACTATTCAACAATAGTTTGCGAAAGAAAATTAGAAACCTGCAAGATACCTGTATTTATTAAATATTTTAATTGCGAATCTAGTATGTTGTTATGCTGTTACACATAATTATACATTGATAATAAATAAGAAGACAATTAGTGGTGTTAACGTTTCCCAACAGTAGAAATCATTCTTCTGATGAAGTCAGTGATATACAGACGAAAGCTCCAGGGATGGCTTTCAATACGTAGTGTGTGTTATTTGACAGTCTAAAACTTATTGGATTAAAAAAAAATCCTGTCAAATTTGTCAATCCTGTCAAATTTGTCAATCAAAATTGATTTGACACATCACATGATTTGAATTATGTTAAATCAGTGTACTGTATGCTAAATGCAACTGCTTTAGCAAGCTGTCAAGTTGAATTGAGACATTTGATGAAACAAACTGTTTCCTGGGTAGGACCAGTACTTAGTGTCTATATGACATACCATGACGTCGAAAGAGTACAAGACCTACTAAGTAGAACGAGAAATGTACTTCGACGTACAATTTTCACCGACCCTTGAGTGTTAGCCAATCAGAGGACACCTTACGTCTGTTGCTTTTAGAGATTTTTGACATTGAACATTATTGTTATTATTATTTATACCGAATTATGCGACTATCGACCGCTTACTCATAGATATTGTGCGTATTTATTAAACATTATTATTATTATAATTTATACCAAATTATGCGACTATCGACCGCTAACTCATAGATATTGTGCGTATTTATTGACCTGGCACGGCGGAATTAACCTCTGACTTATGCTAGTTATGGTAATCACAAAATACGACCAACGGGGAGTTTATAATAAATTATTTATCCCATTAATGCTTGGTAACTGGTTACCGTTGGGAATTTCCTACACAGTAATGCGCTGGACATTCGTGATACTCCGCCCGCATGATCATTTCATACACACAATATGCTGAATAATTTTAATTTTAAAAAGGTAACAATTGAATCTTCCTCAAATTTGTATATAATCTATTTCAATGCATTAAATACTTGAAACTTCTATGTAATGTTTTTTTTTCCATTCTGATATTTTTATTCATTTTGTCCTCAACTAAAAAAGAGATTTTAAACATTTATTATGAATAAATCTGAAGGAAAAGCGGCTCAAGAGACTAGTGTTTTGATTGGCTGTTCAGAAAATGTGTACATAGAAGTACAAACATGTATGTCGAAGTACAAATTGTACTTTGACGTACAAATATATACTTTGAAGTGTATTTTATATTCATGTTGATGTACAATTATTGTACTTCGATGTACATTTCTCTTTTTAACGTGTAGGTCTTCTTGACTTTCAACCCAAATGGTACGCCATAGTATGTCTTTAGGGTTATTTAAAGAATGCTCCCACTTAAAAGGATCAATACAGAGACCTCCCAGTGACTAAGCCAATTAGCAGACACCCCATCCACTATACCACAGACACCGAACCAGCTATAAATTCCTGTGGCTAGAAAAAAAATAAAATATATAAGATGCTAGATCTTTAAGCTTGGAACATGTAACTCGTTTTAAGAATGATTTTTTTGGATGCATTACTCAATTATTGCAACAATTATCATATTTTGAACACAATCATGTCCATATATTTATTACAAATACATGATAATCAAAAAAACTTGAAAAGCTTTTGCCCGTAAATTAGGTAGCACCTATATTATCATATTAACTCCTGGTTACAAATATGTGCAACAAGGAGTTATTAGGAAATATTTAAAAAGCTTATTTCATACATGCCATACGTCCCGGATTGTCCGGGACAGTCCCGGAAATGAAGAACTTGTCCCGCTGTCCCGGAAATCTGTCAAATGTCCCGGAATTTACAAAATCCATACATACATGTACCTTATCTAAGGATTAACTGCACCTCAAATCTGTGTATATCTGCAGCATCTCCATGACAATGCCTACCCGAATAGGCAGACTACGCTACGTGTCAAAATCGATCAATTAACAGGGGTCCTGTTATCATATCGATTGTCTCACGTTCGCGGTCAAACCGAAAAGGCGGCATTGTTTAATGTGGTTGTTAATTGACTTTTATCTACTACGTCATTATTTCCCGCTGCGTAAGGGCAAATGATAGTTGTTCACACATCTGAAGTCCAACATCGCTTATTAAAAAATTAAAAGCAGTTTATGTTCGCACGTTTAACCGACAAAGAAGTTGAGTAAAAAAGTAAGCATATAAAAACGTCATCCTTTCCGGATTTTAAGTTGACGATCTACCGGTACTGTTTTGTTGTATTTGTTTTATTGTGATTGGTTGTATGTATTGTGAATTGATTTGAGTTGACGATCTAACGATACTGTATTGATGTATTTTTTATTATATAAATGTTATAAATGAATAAAGGCGTATCAACAACTACGCGTTACACACCGGTCTTAATAACAATAACGCTGTGACGTAACCATCTATGTTTAGAACGCCTAACTGAAAGCACGTGGCTTGTATCTAGTAACGGAAGTAGTAATGTTTAATTTGACTTAAATAGATTTAATAAGTGGCTTTCGAACTTTTGCAATTAACGATGCGAAACAAAACAAAAAACGTACCAAAAATGCATATGTCTATAAATATCGCTACATTTTATACATGTCCCGCAAAATCGGTAAAAGTCCCGGACAATTTAACTCAATGTCCCGGAATTGGTCTGAAACATTATGGCATGTATGCTTATTTATATAATAAAAAAACAGAAGCAAGCAAAACTGACAGGCTAAAAATTTACTGACATAAGTCATAATTATATTGCCCCACATGTTATTGTCATTCACTAATTTTCCAACAAAACAACATTGTTGACCCATTTGAAAATTTATTGGTAGATGAACACTGACTTAGCTTATCATTACAGTAAAGTAATAACAATTACTATTGATATGCGCTGAACTTTTTAAATTTTGTAATTAAAATTATATATACTTACTTTGCAGTTGTTGTTGTTATTTTTGCAGCAAATAATCTGATAAATTCCGATTTGATTGAGGAATTCAGGAAGAAAATAACTAATGTCACCTATAGCAACAACTATGCCACTTTCAGGGGAAGCTACTCTGGATAATGGCTAAAATGCGGATCACAAATGTATTGCGGGTGTTTAAATAGTCAGTTAGTCAGTGCCATAGACAATGCGGATGAATAATTCTTAATATTCAATCAATAATCAAACACAACTTAATATTGTATAACGAAGTCTTTAAAGAGGCATTGAATTAAGTGAAAAGCTGAAAATGTTAAAGGGGCCTTTTCACAGATTTTGGCATTTTTTAACTTATTCATTAAATGCTTTATATCGATAAATGTAAACATTGGATTGTAAAAGCTCCAGTAAAAAATCAAGAATAAAATTAAAAAAAGGAAAAGAACATTGCCCGGAACAGGTTTCGAACCAGTGACCCCTGGAGTCCTGAAGTAAAAACGCTCTAGCCTACTGAGCTATTCCGCCGAGTACACGTAGTTGACGTATTTTATACCTTATATAAGCAATCTTCGTAGTTTCACAAAATTTAACGACAAAAACAGAACTCTCCAAATTATTCAATCGTTTCGCGTTGCAACGCTTTATAATTTTTAGGTTTTAAAATCGTCAAAAGATGCATATAATGGCTATATTAGACCATAGTAAATGTTCAGTATTACTGTTTCCTCACAATTATCATAACTAAAACGAAAATTTGCGAATCTGAAACAACTTTTTTCAATTTTGTCAATTTACCAAAGCGTGAAAAGATCCCTTTAAGTGTAAGACTTTTATTGTTGATATATTTGTAAACATATTAAAAGATTTATAAACACTTAACAAATAAACATAATGTAATAATAATAAGCAATATTCAGACACAATTTCAGCAGCTATCGAAATAAAAGATTTTAATTATTATTGTTTATGCAAGTTGTTAAACAAGAGTCCGACATATACGTATTCGCGATTTAGACATTTTTCAGCATTACATCCGGTAAAATGGTGGATGGATGACTACTTTTTCCAGGAAAATATGATAAATTGCGTTGAAACTCTGTATGTAATGTCAGTTATTGTTTTAACAAGCTTTTGATTGAGCCAACGACAAAATGAACTCTCCAAATAACAGGAAACGTCTGGCAAAAATCAGGTGCCTACAGGAATGTATTCAATGTTTTAAAGAAAAACGAAAACTTCCCGAGTCCCTATGTTATGTGGCTTCCGAAATTGTGTACAAGTGTTCTCCTAAATGTTTCATTCAAGTTTACAGTGAACCCTCGACAGAAAGCAAAAGAATCAGGGATTTGAATGCTTCATCAGACTCCTTAGTTTATGTGAGTGGTGAAGAAATGTGCAATGCTGGAGGAAAATGGCTCAAAGTTGTAAAGGTTTGTAGGAAATTACGGAATATCACGTGTTCATGCTTTACCCTACACAGTATGGCAAGCGAAATGCACATTAATTCCTTAAACCATCGTTTAACAGTTAACTATATAGTTAAGAGACTTTGAACCCGGGTTCAAAGTGCCGTTAGCACATTAATTCCTTAAACCCGAGTTCAAGACTTTGAACTGCGGTTCAAAGTGTTATAAAAAATAGATACAAATCTGTTATCTGAGACAACCAATCAGCAAAGCTTAGACCACAATTAGAAGGTAAATGCCGCGACTTCATTGGTCATTTCTTAACTATAGGGTTAAGAGACTTTGAACTGCTGTTCAAAGTCTTAAACTGCAGTTAAGAGGGGCGGAATGCACATTCATTATTTAACAGTTAATTATATAGTTAAGAAACTTTGAACCCGAGTTCAAAGTGCCGTTTGCACATTAATTCCTGTCTTAACTATAGGGTTAAGAGACTTTGAACTGCGGTTCAAAGTTTTAAACTGCGGTTCAAAGTCTTAAACTGCGGTTTAAAGTCTTAAACTGGGGTTAAGACGCGCGGAATGCACATTAATTATTTAACAGTTAACTATAGGGTTAACAGGGTTTTCATTAGGAGGTGGCCGGCGGCCGATTTGACCGCCTCGAATGTTATTTAGGCCGGCTAAAATTCTAAAAAAAAATATTTTAAAAATCGGCAAATGTTCACGACGATGACGAGATATTTAGTATTCGTTTATTAACTAATTGTCTGAAACTAAGTAAACAACCGTAACCGATGCTAGGTTAGCGCTAAGGAAAAAATATTAGTAGCCTAATTTCAGCACTACGATTATGACCCACATTATAACCTTATTTGCTCAATGAACGACATAATCATTATCATGAATCTATATAGGTATCAACAATGACTGTATTAAATTATCAATGAAGTCACATTTAAATAAATTATTTGTTACCTGAAATCAAATAATTTCATGTTTTTTTTAAATTTTCATTTATATTTATTTTCATGCACTGGCATAAACAGTATACAATGTTAGAACTTTCAGATATGCCCCGGTCTTTGATTGGGATTTGCATGCGTAGAACTTGTCATTGCAGACAACAGCAATAATTTCGCGCTCTTTTTTTATAACACGGGTTTTACATGGCATAACGGTATTAATGCATAGTAAATAGTTATTATCACCTGGCTGTAGAAAAACGGTGTAAATCAGTTCTACAAATAGACATGATACAATATACATGCACTGGATTTAATTTGTTACCGCATCAAATTATTAACGGGTTTTGTTTTTCACAATTTACTCGCCGTAAGTAATTTTACACTGCTCACCAATTGCAATTAACTTCTCATAATTAATGAGTGTTTACAGTACGGTAAATAGGTGTGATGATGATGCCCGAAACTGCCTTTAATGTACTGCTTTATTACCGGTTTTATATCACGTATTAATGCTACAGCTGTGATTCATTGTTAATAAACCTGCGATAAACGCTTACTATGTGACTGATGTCAATCAAAAATAATAATTGCTATATAACTCCGCCTCCATAAACATTCTCGTAACTGATTGGACGTTAAATATAACAGTTTGGAAACTGGAAAGTTACCCGAAAATTTCCTGTGATGCATCTGTCAGCATACATGACTGTGTTATGTGGCTTGAATATACGATACGGGCATCCGGTTATCTCTTATCAATAGACTATCTATTACCACCTGGAGCTTTTATGGCGATTACATGTGGAAATCGGTACCGAGTTCTCTTTAAAAGTAGGGAATATTATATACTTAAAGAGAAATATCAGGGTTTTTTTGCAATCACCATTTTCATTTACATTTTAAACTTAAATCGCCAGCTGAAAGATTCAATCGCCTTTGGCGATTTTGGCGATCGGAAACGCTAACATAGCCGATGTAAACTGCTTTCTCATTGGTCGTTTCGATATAATTGTCCAATCACGAAGCGGGTAACATGAGTGTACGACTTTGATTGAAGGTCACGATCTGATGTCAACATGTCTAAAAAAAGAAAAATAAATGAATTTTTATTTTGTGTTTCGCGTAAGAACGATAGTTCGCTGTTGAAGTTATTTTATTCCAGTTTTGTTTACGTTTATCATTTGCCGGCACCTCCGGATGAATGCACTTTCCTGTTACATTTCGGTTTTATTTTCCACAAATTTCGTTGATGTTTGGTTCCGATCATGCCGATGTTTGGTTTCTCCGCGAAGTTTTGAACCTCCGAACGGTAAGTGGATTTAATTATAACCACATTTTACAGGAGGGTGAGTATTTCATTAGGATAAATGAAACTCATGAGCCCCAAACTCTCCTGGTATTTTCATGATTAAGGTCGGAGTTGGCCTTGGCACAATGCCTAAAATGCTAAATATATTGAATTGGCACTGCAATGTTTAGCTTTGTCCAAATTTGTATTGGAAAAATTGGCCAAAAGACGCTTCCTCTGCAACATATTTAAATCCTAAGATTGCCTCAGCTAGGGCAACCTATGCACGATTTTTTTGGAAAATCTGCATTGTCAAACTGCCAAATGTTTCTTAAAATTGCTATGCTAGGAGAACCTATTCCCAAATTTTATGCATCTTTTCCAGTGGGGCATCTGACAAAATGTTAATGTCATCTATGATCTTGCACAGTGTCTTCTATATTTAATGGGCCATTTATGCTCTTCTTTAAAAAAAGTTCAAAAGTAAAATGTAATCTGAATTGAAGTTTAAAAGTAAAATTCAATCTGAAAAAACATGCTGCATTTCCATATTGATTATTTTACTATTTAAGTCCTGAAGCCAATCAGCATATCAAGTAAGCAGTCAAGCTGTGGCTAGACAAGAAGGAGAGGCGGAAGATTCCCCCGAAGCAGGCAAGGGTCTCAGCATCAGCACCAGTTCTTTAACTTGTGGATGCTGGGGTCCAAACCGATGTTACTGAGAGGAATGATGAGCTGAGCCTGATTAAGACGGCTGTCGATATAGCCATACAAAAACTTAACCTAGCATCAAAAAGATATGACTCAGAATCAGATAGTGAATCATAGGATGATGATTTTTGTGGCAACTTGCTTAGAATCACATCAAACTTTATTTTGGAAAATTAATTATTAAAAGTCGAATTGGTGTTACATGTTTTAATGTTTTTTATACATGTATATTTGTTTTTATCAAAATCTTGATAATTGCAGAGTTGATGTAAACTGATGACTTTATTTTTTCTTTACCATTCACATAAATATCCTCTATTGTAACTGAGCAAAATCATGTAAATTATGTGCCCAAAATCGCTCAGAAGCCAGGATTTGGCACCGAATCGAACCCCCCTAGCAACTCGCACCTTCGGTGCTCGCACAAGTTGGCCTCCTCAAATAACTCAAAAGCCTGCTACAAAAAATCCTAATGAAAACGCTGGGTTAAGAGACTTTGAACCCTTAAACCCGAGTTCAAGAGTTTGAACCGCGTTCAAAGTGTGTCTAAAAATAGATATCTACATAATTCAGAGACAACCGATCAGCGGAGCTTAAACCACAATTAGAAGGCAAATTTCCCGATTTCATTGGTCTTTTCTTAACTATAGAGTTAAGAGACTTTGAACCGCGGTTCAAAGTCTTGAACCCGGGTTAAAGGAATTAATGTGCAAACGGCACTTTGAACCCGGGTTCAAAGTCTCTTAACTATATAGTTAACTGTTAAACCATGGTTTAGGAATTAATGTGCATTTCACTTGCCATAACAAAGAGTGTTAGCTATTTCATTTACTGAACTGTCATTTTTAGATTTAAGTGAAGAGATTTCTTTGAAACTGCAGTAACACTACGCGATCCGTGATTTTTGCATGCATCTCACATGACCGCGATCTATGCAACATGACAAATCGCAGTGATTCCAAGCGTGATTCACCTTTTTCCGCGATTTGCTTTGAAGGTTACACTTACATACATGTAACATATACACTAACATTATACATTGCAATAATAAAGCTTTTGTTGTTGTATACAATGGGCGTATGAGCTAAAAATACTCCTTCCTTTCACGCATTGTTGTTGACTTCCGAAAAGTATAATTATGCTATAATTATTTATTTTTTGTTTCAGGCTCCAATGCAGATAACTCGTGTTACTCTGGTTTCTTTCTGAGCGTTGTACAAAAATTGATTCACAATGCTTGATATGCCGGATTTACATTACTGTTCTATTTTCAACTATATCTTAACATGGCATCTTGCAATATATTGATGTTGATGTATTCTTTTGACCTTGCAGTCAAGGATAACCCATGAAAGTGCAAGCAATTATTTCCAATGGGGTTGTTTGGTTTTGTGCTAAAGAGACAGCAAGCAGAAGAGACAGTATTGGGATACAAGAAATCCGGGTGGGATACCCTAGCTCTTTGCGAATAGATCCCTTGGTTATTTTACGTGCTCAGTGTATAGCACAGATACACGCGATAATTACCTGGGTTTCATTCCAGGACATCTCTAGTTGGGTGGGAAACACTTGAAGCATTTCTGAAATTTCCAGTGCCCCGGCCGGGAATTGAACCGGGAACCTCTGGAATGGTAGACCAGAGTGTTACCACTCGACCACCACACCACTGCACCAACATATAATATGTTGGTCTTATGTTGTTGTTATTAATCTGAAATAGGAAATTCGGCAATCCGGAACAAAGATGGCGATACGATCACAGCTTGTTTTATCTGACTTCATTGAAAGTTCCATGGTGCAAAGTTTACCATAGGATTATTTTTCTCAAAGAATTCACTCTGCCCACCCTGTTTCTTTTCAGGACCCTTACCACATTGTTTTTCTGGCTGAACTGAATTTTTGATCAAGTACTCATTCATCAGTCAACTAGATAATTTTACTAATTTTATGTTAACCCTTACAGCGTTGGAACTGAATTTTAAAGGCCTTTGCAAACAGTTTGGATCCAGACTGTTTGCTTTTCTGATAGTATTCTTTGAAAAAAATCGAAGAAAATGCTAATTTTAGAAATTCAGCAGACGACATTTTAGCAGATGACAAATTTCCCAGCATGCAAAGGTTTAAAACATATATGCTTTTAGATGAATGATATGTTTATGTTTCAGTTTAAAAGCACTGCTGGTGCAGAAGACATTGTATTTGACACAGATGCCTGGTTTTTGCTGTACAGCACCAAAACCCCCACAGAAGATTTACTTTCACTGCAAGAAGTTTCACCTTCAGTCCCGAAGGATTCCCCGTGCAAAGTGGTGATCAACAAGTAAATGTGATATTATAGTGTTTGAATGACTAACTCTTTCGCATATCAGAAGCAACGTGAAAATGGCGTTTGCAACCAGCATTAAACCAGAACAGCCTGCGAGTAACTCGCAGTCTGTTCAGGTTTTGGGCTGTTTGCTGGTCATCAGGATCTAATGGTTTGAAATGAAGCCTTTAAAACTTGAATTTAGTAAGAAAGGTGTTTAATTACCTGGTTTATGTAACTTTGGAAGGAACTACAATGCATCAAAATAGGTATCTAAGTGGTAAAGGGTTAAATTTAAATAAGCAGCTTTTAAAATTCATATTGAGTGGTGCTCTGGGAAAATAGAGCTTATTGCATGTTTGTAAAGAAAAGTGTCATCTCAGATTAGCCTATTCAATTCACAAAGGCTAATCAGGGATGATACTTTCCGCTTTAATTGAATTTTTCGTTGAAAAGAAGTCTCTTCTAAATAAAAATCCAGTGAAGGCGGCTAATTTTGAAAAGCTTTGAATACAAAAACAACCACATTTTTTGTCCACAATTGGTGAACATTTCTACTGAATGCAAGTGTAGCTTTTTAATGTTTTTCAAGGCTGTTTTGGAAAATAATAGGTAGAAAAACTAGGCAGCTTGATGCTTCTTAAAGCAAGTATACTAGTTTGTCGAGACATTTTTAGGCTTAAACAAAATGAATTAAAGAAAAAAAATTGGTGCATGGAAAATAGACCCTGCTAAACAATAAGCATAATTATTTTTGTTTCATTTTTTTTTAATTTAGGTGAGGCATATCCAACAATGAATGCCATTTTGTTGTGGTGTAAACATTCTTAAATCAAATCTCAATCCAATGTGGGTAAAAGTGCTTTTTAAACCTTTCAGGTGGATGGATGTAGTGTGTCACCATTTCTCGTTAGATTTACGAAAGAAGAATGTTTATGTGACGCCACCTGATATATGTGCCGTATCCAGACTTCAGACAGTACCAGTAAACTGGAGTATAGAACATGATGAAGCATTAGTGAGACTTATGTCCAAATATGTTTCACCTGATAATGGTCAATTAGGCGCCATAAAAAACTATGTGGATGCAATTGAAGTTTCATCATTTATCGTAAGTATGATATTGTAATCTTTTGAAACAGTTTGGCTGTGCTCTGCGAAAAGGGGGTTTCATGCATGTGCAGAAAGTGCCGTCACAGATTAGCCTGTGCAGTCCACACAGACTAAACAGGGACGTCACTTTTTGCCAAAACTGGATTTTTGCAAAGAAGAGACTTTCTTTAAACAGAAATTATTATAAAAGCGGTAATGTTAGTCCCTGATAAGCCTGTGTGGACTGCACAGGCTTATCTGGTGGAATGACACTTTACGCACATACATTAAACATCTTTTCACAGAGCACGGCCCAATTGTATTCTTATTTTGGTACAGTGCTCTAATCCTTCCCAGTCTGTTTTAGCGCCTTTTCTGTGGAGCACTCTAGTATTCCTTGAATTGCATAAAAAAACGTATATATTAGAATAAGTATTAGCAGTTTGTTTGCTCTCACTATAATATGAAACAAGTTTAATTGGATTAAAATTCATATCAAGAGAAAATTCTAACACAAGCATATCTAAATCACTTGGAATTTAACTTTGCATACAATAAGTTAAACCTGTAAATGCTGCTGAAATTTTTCAAATTTTACCGTTTGTAATTTTTAGCTCGGCGTTTTCGGAGAAAACCCCCAGGTATTGTCATTGCCAGGTCGTCGTGTTGTCAGCTTTCTGATGTCCTACAACTTTGAAACTGCATTTGTAGATGAACCTTGATGAGTTATACATGTCACACCCATTTAGGGGTCACTAGGTCAAAGGTCAAGGTCACTGTGAGCTCGTAAAAAAAAATATATTCAAAACTGCACCCGTAGCCGAGCATGGCACCCGTTATGCGGTGCTCTTGTTTTCTACAAGTTTAGTCACCCTTTCCCACTCAGAAGCTCATTGAAAACAGCTAAATGCAAACAGCATTAAACCTGAACAACCTGTGAGTACCTCGCAGTCTTTTCATTTTGTATGCTGTTTGCTGCTCATTAGTGGCTTTAGGGTTGGAAATGAAGCCTTTAAATCTTGAATCCTTTAATAAAGGTCTTAAATTTCTTTGATTTTCTAAGGGACTTTAACCCATCTCAGAGCGTTAAAGAGTTAAGTCATTCATGACACACTTTCTTCTATCTACCAGGGAGACTACGGTGCCTCCTGTTTAACTGACGGAGACCCAGAAACATTTTGGGAGAGTGATGGCACAGCAGGTCGACATTGGATCAAACTTAAAATGAAGAAAGGAACAATAATTAAGTAAATGTCATAGGAGGTTTTGACTTCATGTGTTTTTCCCTCTACCTTTTTGGTCAAGGTGGAAAAATAAATTATTCATGGAGTTGTCAGTAGTAGTTGCACAATGTCTCTATTTATTGCCAAGATGCTTAACTGAAATTATCCAGATTTTAAAAACATTAAGCTTCTATGCATCCCCATTCACAATAAATGAGTTACTTTTGCGCTCCATTGGCCTGAAGACAAAGTTCTCAACGGTATAGTATTGTGCTAACTTTTGTCACTGTGTTTAGTTACCAAAAAAACATGGCTGCCAGATGCAGGTATGTTTTCTTAATTAGTTAATATGGATTTGTAAAGACTAATAAAAATAAATACTGTGAAAAAAATCTTCTTGTCTGCGTCTTCTTTCTTGGAATTCATTAAAATTATTTAAAGTCATTTTACAACCTGGCTGATAGTGATTGTTGATAAGAGTTGTGTTTGTCGATTGTGAACGTTTTACTGTCTGCATCCACTGTGGAAATTAAGCAATCTATTATGATGCACTAAACTGAGACACTTTTGGACATACATGTATCTATGTGAGATATGGATTTAGTGAGATTAACCCTGCATGAGTAGCTTTCAAACAGAATTTCTTCACAGACGTCAAGCAATAGTTGAACATTGTACCTTAGAAACAAAAATTTGTCTAAATACGCTGGCTTTTGATACCTTCTAATTAATATCTGTAAGATTCAAATAGACATTTTAGAAACCAAATGTCATGTTCTTTTACAGAAAACTACAGATTTGCTTAGACAGTTCGGATGATAACTACCTCCCGTCAAAGATTGTGGTGAAAGGTGGAGACTTGAGTAATGGAAAAATTCTCAACGTGGTCAACATAGACTGGTAAGCATGGAATTTAAATTATATACTGTTGTGCCATGTACAAAAAATTGGCAAATATGTAACATGTAGAATTTTTTTGAAATATTCTTTTTGGCTGCACAATTTTCTTAATAAGAACATATTTATGAGTGAAAGTGTTTTCTTTCTGATTCAATTTTCCACTATTAAAAAAATATTAGTTGCTTTGTTGTATCAGAGACAATACAATAATGACATTATCTCAGAAGATTCCAAATAATAAGCATTTGTCACTAAAAATTATGTTAGTTTTTCAATCCATTGGAGCAAGATACTAGTAATCCATATGTGTTATTTAGAATAGGTCCTTTTACTGGACCCTGGTTATGACATTAACAAAATCACTGTACATATGAGCCTCTGGGAAAACAGAGCTAAATACATGCGCATAAAGTGTCGTCCCAGATTAGCCTGTGCAATTTGCACAGGCTAAGTCGGGATGACCCTGTCCACCTAAACTGGATTTTGATTTAAGGAGACTCCCTACAAATTTAAAATTCCATAACTTCTAAAAGTGTTGTCCCTGATTAGCCTGTGCTCAGGGTAATTTAGGAGGACATTTTATGCACATCCATTACGCCAAGTAAACCCAGAACGAGGCTCACGTCAGATCCACTGATTGTTTCCAGGGAAACAGAAGAGGCTGGGACACACACCATCTTGTCAAACATGACTGAGCATTATCAGTGGGTCACTATCAAGATCAAGGACTGCAAAGGTACCCTTGAATATATGCACTTTTATTTAAAAATCAATTATAGCCAAGGTTTTATCCCATATTCAAAGCATGTTAATAAAATAAGTCCATGTGACCTAAACTTAACTGTATTTCCATAGTTATCAATATAGCAAACTATGCAGTTTAATGATGACATTATAGAATTTTCAAGACTTTATTTCATGTTGTTTGTAATTTCTGGGTATTTGATTAGATTTATTTTCTTAAGAAAGACTGCTGGGTAGATTTGAGTGTTGATTTAGGATAAGTTCATTAACTCTGCATTTCCATAAGCTTTAGATTCAGTGGATTTTTTATCCCTTACTAAATAAACCTTTTTTTAATTTAACACTAATTAATTATTCTTTATGTGTTGAAATTGTTCTATGCATATATTTATTCTTATGTTAAAGTGATAAAACAACATTAATAAACACTTTTTAGCTCGACTATTATTTATGAAATATATATAGTAGAGCTATCCTACTCACCCCGGCGTCGGCGTTAGCGTCTGCGTGCAAATGTTAAAGTTTTCGTACTACCCCAAATATTTTCTTTCTCCCTTGACATATTGCTTTCATATTTTGCATACTTGTTTACCAACATGACCCAAACCTATAAACAAGAGCAAACAACTCTATCAAGCATTTTGACATAATTATGGCCTCTTTTCCACTTAGAATATGCAGCAAATGTTAAAGTTTTCGTACTACCCCATTTATTTTCATTGTCCCTTGACATATTGCTTTTATATTTTGCATACTTGTTAACCAACATCACCCCAACCTATAAACAAGAGCAAACAACTCTATCAAGCATTTTGTCATAATTATTGCCCCTTTTATACTTAGAATATGCATATTAATGATAAATCTATGTTAAAGTTTGCGTACTACCCCAAATATTTCCTATATCCTTTGACATATTGCTTTTATATGTTGCATACTTGTTTACCAACATGACCCCAACCTATAAACAAGAGCAGACCACTGTATCAAGCATTTTGACATAATTATGGCCCCTTTTACACTTAGATAATTGAACCTTTTGCTTAAATTGCCATTACTTCTTTATTTATGATCACATTTTATGATAACTTTGACAAAACAACACTTACCTGAATACCACAATGGATTCCAACCAAACCATACCCCACGCCCCTACCAGAATCCCTCCCCCCCAACCATCAACCCCCCCCCCCAAAAAAAAAATTGTTTTTAACATCGTCTTATAAATTACCACACCCCACATTATACCCCCCTCTCACCCCCACTCCCCGTACCCCCCCCACCTCCCCGTACCCCCCCCCCCCCCACCAAATTTTTTATTTTTTTAAACATCGTCTAATAAATTACCTCAGCCCACATTATACCCCCTCTCAGTCCCCACCCCCCAACCCCCCCCACCCCCCCCAAAAAAAATTATTTTTTTTAAACATCATCTAATAAATTACCAAACCCCACATTATACCCCCTCTCACCCCCCACCCCACTACCCCCCCCCCCCCATCCCCCCCCCAATTTTTTTTTTTAAACATTATATATTAAATTACCACCCTCCCCCCTCGCACCACCCCCTACCTACCCCCCCCCCCCCCCCCCCCCCCAAAAAAAAAAAATTTTTTTTGTTTTCCTTTTTTTTTTTTAAAGATCGTCAAATAAATTATTGAATATGAACAATTTCTCCATGATGGCATACATTATACTGTCAAGCACTCAAATAGTCGAGCGCGCTGTCCTCTGACAGCTCTTGTTAGCTCACCTGAACACAACGTGCTCATGGTGAGCTTTTGTGATCGCTTTTTGTCCGTCGTCTGTTGTCTTGTTAACTCTTTAGAGGCCACATTTATTGTCCAATCTTCATGAAATTTGGTCAGAAGATTGGTTTCAATGATATCTTGGATGAGTTCGAAAATGGTTACGTTTGCTTGAAAAACATGTCTGCCAAGGGGCGGGGCATTTTTATGCCCCCTTTCGAAGGAAAGGGGGCATATAGTGATTGGACTGTCCATCCGTCTGTCTGTCTGTCTGTCTGTCTGTCTGTCCACCTGTCTTTCCGTCACACTTTGCGTTTAAGTTTCGAAAAATGCTAATAACTTCTATGTGATATAACCTTCATATTTGGTTTGCATGTGTATATGGACGAGGCCTTTCCATAGCAAATTTTTTTTCACCCTGTGACCTTGACCTTGAACTTAGGGTCCGCGTTTAGGTTTCGTAATCTGCGTTTAAGTTTCGAAAAATGCTCATAACTTCAATGTCCCTTGAGATAACCTTCATATTTGGTATGCATGTGTATATGGACGAGGCACATCCATACGCACAACAATTTTCACCCCTGTGACCTAAACCTTGAACTTAGGGTCCGCGTTTAGGTTTCGAAATCTGTGTTTAAGTTTCGAAAAATGCTCATAACTTCTATGTCCCATGAGATATAACCTTCATATTTGGTATGCATGTGTATATGGATGAGGCCTTTCCATACGCACAAAAATTTTCACCCCTGTGACCTTGACCTTGAACTTAGGGTCCGCGTTTAGGTTTCGAAATCTGCGTTTAAGTTTCGAAAAATGCTCATAACTTCTAAGTCCCTTGAGATATAACCTTCATATTTGGTATGCATGTGTATATGGACGAGGCCTTTCCATACGCACAAAAATTTCATCCCTGTGACCTTGAACTTAGGGTCCGCGTTTAGGTTTCAAAATCTGCGTTTAAGTTTCGAAAAATGCTCATAACTTCTATGTCCCTTGAGATATAACCTTTTTATTTGGTATGCATTTGTTTATGGACAAGGCCTTTCCATACGCACAAAAATTTTCATCCCTGTGACCTTGACCTTGAACTTAGGGTCCGCGTTTAGGTTTCGAAATCTACGTTTAAGTTTCGAAAAATGCTCATAACTTCTATGTCCCTTGAGATATAACCTTCATATTTGGTATGCATGTGTATATGGACGAGGCCTTTCCATTCGCACAAAAATGTTCACCTCTTTGACCTTGACCTTGAACTAAGGGTCCGCGTTTAGGTTTCGAAATCTGCATTTAAGTTTCGAGAAATGCTCATAACTTCTATGTCCCTTGAGATATAACCTTCATATTTGGTATGCTGAGGCCTTTCCATAAGCACACAAATTTTTACCCCTGTGACCTTCACCTTGAACTTAGGGTCCATGTTTAGGTTTTGAAATCTGCGTTTAGGTTTCGATTAATGCTCATAACTTCTATCAAAGCTTTTATAGGTGGCATATGTCATCCTATGGTGACAGCTCTTTTTTTATGCCCCCGAAGGAGGGCATATAGTGCTCGGACTGTCCGTCCGTCTGTCCGTCTTTCCGTCACACTTTGTGTTTATTTGTTATTAATTTGCTTAATCGGTTGCAAATGGTGCCTTTGGCTTTGTGAGTTTTGGATTTCAATGGTCTTTTTAGCTCGAGTATTATATATGAAATATATATAGTGGAGCTATCCTACTCACGTCGGCGTTCCGTTTCCATTAGCGTGCAAATGTTAACGTTTTCGTACTACCCCATTTATTTTCATTGTCCCTTGACATATTGCTTTCATATTTTGCATACTTGTTGACCAACATCACCCCAACCTATAAACAAGAGCAGACAACTCTATCAAGCATTTTGTCATAATTATTGCCCCTTTTATACTTAAAATATGCATATTATTGATAAATCTATGTTAAAGTTTGCGTACTACCCCAAATATTTCCTATATCCTTTGACATATTGCTTTTATATGTTGCATACTTGTTTAAATGATATAATTATAATTTCTTTGATGTTCATTACATACCTGTGGACTTATGTCCATAAATACATGATCAACTCTGGCTATGATCTCTTTTAAACCACAGGCCTTGGTTGTCAGTGATGTCTGACATGGTCATAATTGACTGTGAGACCCTTCCTGCTCCCCCCCCCCCCTGGTTGGATTGGACAAATTTCAAGGGAAGTAATAACCTTTAAAGGGAGATGATTTCTATACCTGCCAAATGATAAATGGAAATGTTATTTCAATGCGGCGCAGTAGGGGGCAAACACATCTCTTGTTCCTTATATGGCTATAGTAAAATCTTGTTAACACTCTAGAGGCCACAGTTATTGTCTGATCTTCATAAAACTTGGTCAGAAGATTCATCCCAATAATATCTTGGACGAGTTCGAAAATGATGCCGGTTGGTTGAAAAAAATGGTCGCCAGGGGGCGGGGCATTTTTCCTTATATGGCTATAGTAAAACCTTGTTAACACTAGAGGCCACATTTATTTTCCGATCTTCATGAAACTTGCTCAGAAGATTTGTCCCACTGATATCTTGGATTAGTTCAAAAATGGTAACCTTTGCTTAAAAAACATGGCTGCCAAGGGGCGGGGCATTTTTCCTTATATGGCTATATAAGGCTATAGTAAAATCTTGTTAACACTTTAGAGGCCACATTTATAGTCCGATCTTCATGAAACTCGGTCAGAAGATTCATCCCAATAATATCTTGGACGAGTTCAAAAATGATGCTGGTTGGTTGAAAACATGGCCACCAGGGGGGCGGGGCTATTTTCCTTATATGGCTATAGTAAAACCTTGTTAACACTCTAGAGGTCACATTATTTTCCGATCATCATAAAATTTGGTCAGAAGATTTGTCCCAATGATATCTTGGATGAGTTCGAAAATGGTTTTGGTTGCTTTAAAAACATGGCCACCAGGGGCGGGGCATTTTTCCTTATATGGCTATATATGGCTAAAGTAAAACCTTGTTAACACTCTAGAGGCCACATTTATTGTTCAATCTTCATGAAATTTGGTCAGAAGATTGGTCTCAATGATATCTTGGATGAGTTCGAAAATAATTATGTTTCCTGTAAAAACATTGCTTCCAAGGGGCGGGGCATTTTTCCTTACATGGCTATAGTAAAATCTTGTTAACACTCTAGAGGCCACATTTACTGTCGGATCTTCATGAAACTTGGTCAGAAGATTCATCCCGATAATATCTTGGAAGAGTTCAAAAATTATGCCGGTTGGTTGAAAAACATGGCTGCCAGGGGGCGGGGCATTTTTCCTTATATGGCTATAGTAAAACCTTGTTAACACTCGAGAGGCCACATTTATTTTCCGATCTTCGTGAAACTTGGTCAGAAGATTTGTCCCAATGAAATCTTGTTATCTCAGGTGAGTGACTTTGGGCCTTTCAGGCCCTCTTGTTTATGCACACTTTTGTTCAACAGTAAGCAATCTTTTTGAAATCTCTACTGACTAGATAGTGCATGTTTTATATACATGTTCTCATAGAGAATGCCTTTTAGCAACAGGGTATGGCGTGACTTGTTACCAAATGTTGATTTCAGCTGGTGGAATCGATACCCGAATACGTGAGTTGAAGTTAGTCTCAACCGAGGAAAGAACATTAGGATTTTATCGTGACTTTTTTCGTAGTGAAAACCTAGTCCGATTTCCCATCCTGGAAACCTACTCAAACGAGGAGCTTTATCATCGCTCTCAGGTGCTACAAAGGTATTCTACCTAGTTTTCAGTGTGCGCAAGCTCGTGCAAAAATAGGTCTAATGCCAAAAGCGGACAGTCTGGGCAGGATTTATCTTTTCTTTTATAAAGTCAAGTGTTTGTGTC
The DNA here is from genome assembly GCF_020536995.1 of Dreissena polymorpha. Taxonomy (NCBI): domain Eukaryota; kingdom Metazoa; phylum Mollusca; class Bivalvia; order Myida; family Dreissenidae; genus Dreissena; species Dreissena polymorpha. The sequence continues at coordinate 34,786,647 of NC_068357.1, forward strand.
CTAAATAGCAGTCATGGTAGCTTCAAACTAGACTGTGCAAACAGGCTAGAAGTTCTGGAGCTGCTCTTGCTGCATGTGGCATAAGACCCATTTTCGCATGGCACATATATACTATATAGTATATACTATTTCTTCATCAAAATACTTGTGCCTGCTTCTTGTATAACAATGTGACTTAAACATGCATTGGATCTATGGGAAAATCGATCCCATTAAAAAAAGTGTAATTGTTCAGTTTGTGAAATTAAAATCAAAGATACTATAATTATATTGTGTGGTGTCTTACAGTGTAGATTAGACTTCATATACATTTCTCAAAGAAGAGAAATTCCTAGCAAAAACCCAAAGGTCATTCTTATTCATTTGCAATATTAAACAGACCTTTTGTATTTAATATACACTTGTGACATTTTTTGGAAATGTTCATAGCAACTGTATGTTTCATAGAGGTTTGAATATTAAAGTTCGTTATTTACTTCTGCCTTATATTTGGAATAAATAGTGAAAAGGTAAAAAAAATAGCTAGTGAAACTTAATAAATTTTATAAACTGTTGCAATTTAGCGTCTGATAAATATGGCCGTATAGAGTGATTGTATGTTTTCCTTGTGGCTAAGGATATGAAATCAGAGAGGACATGGGATGTTAAATACCACCAGATAAGTATATATACGCATTTGTAGTCCCTTAGAAAGTTAAATTTATTTAACTTTCTTACGAGATTCAAGTTTTAAAGGTTTCATTTCCAGTCCATTTGTTGTTTGTTAGGTGTGTCCGCATTAAATGTTATGAGCTTATGGAGCGAAACAGCATTTTGAGGCCTTTACATTGAAACATAAGGATGACATCTACATGAAAGGTTGATTCAGTAGACACTTTCCATATCCAGTGAGTCCCACATTTCTGAGTTTACTTGCTCTCGAACAAGTGATGTTTCAGAGCAAGTTCTAATTTATGTATGTTTATGGGTCTTGCATCTTGATAATATTTGAACCAGTCTCTTGGAAAATAGGGTTTAATGCATATGCATAAAGTGTCATCCCAGATTTGGCTATGCAGTAAGCACACTCTAATTGGGGACGACTTTTTTAATTTGATTTTGATTTAGAAGAGACTTCCTTTAAGGGAAATATTCCACAAAAGCTGAAATTGTTGTCCCTGATTAGCCTTTATAAACTGCACAGGCAAATGTGGGAGAACACTTTATGCACAGGTATTAGGCCCCTTTTTACTAGAACAGGGCTTTATTCTAATTGACTGTCCAGAGTCAACCAGGGATATGTGTGAATATCAGAGGCATTGCGTTTGTTAGTTTCTATACCAAACTTTTTTGTTATCATTACAGGTTTATGGAGATTGTTGACTGTGTGTTGTTGTACATTGTGCCAGCTTGGGAATTCTCTATAGGATCCTACAGTTCACTAGAGGTATGTATGCCTATTGTATTAATTGATCCATGTACTTATAAAACTGAGCATTGTGCATATGTATTAAGTGTCTTCTCAGCCTGTGCAGACCGCGCAGGCTAGTCAGGGTAGACTGCGCAGGCTAATCAGGGTGACACTTTCCACTTTCAGTATGTATTTTGTTTAAAGGATTCCTCTTCTTAGCAAAAGTCCAGATTAGACAGAAAGTGTTGTTTCTGACAAGCTTGTGCAGTCCAGTTTTTACAAAACTTTATCAATTTGAAGATGAAAGCGTACTTTGTAACAGACTGAATCTGATATGTTGTGCATTCTGTGTCTAAAGGTGTTTTATTTACTTTGGAATCACTTAAGTAAGTTTGCACAATTCAAATTTTGTGCATTTGTAACGCTGAAATATTTTCCCATCCTTAAATTTGTGCTTTTTCAATTAAATTTTTGAAACAAAAATGGTACAAAATAAGTATTGATTAATTGTTGTTATGTCCTGTCTGTCCAAATGCCTGTGAAATAACCAATTATGACAGCTTTTTTATTGAATATATTGTATTGTTCTGTCTAAGGTTAACTCTTCCAGTGCTGGAACCAAAATTTGAAGGCCTTTGCAAACAGCTTGGATCCAGATGAGACGCCACAAAATGTGGCGTCTCATCAGGATAAAAAATGTTTGCTATTTTGATAGTATTCTTTGAAAAAAATCAAAGAAAATGCTAATTTTAGAAATTCAGCAGACAACATTTTGGCAGACGACAAATTTCCCAGCATGCAAAGGGTTAAAACCCGCAATGACAGAGGTCCTGGTCTAATTGAGGTTGCTTAATGAGATGTAGAACATAGATAATAATGTTTATCACATCTTGTCAAGCCAGGGTTCTCGCAAGTTGGCGAAGACAGCAGGGAATATTAATTTCACACATTAATTTCATGAAGGCGAAATAACATCTCCCCCTATAAATGATTTACTTTGTGCCAGACATTGACTGATTAAAATCAATTAATGCGGAGTATTGGACACAGGAGAATTCTCAGCCATAAGTTGCCCCATTTACAGGTCATGTAAAGTTGGACATTCAAATGAACAGTCAGGAGCTATAAGAGTTCTTAAAATTGTCCATATATGGTGCCTAGATTAATTGCCTTGTGCTGGCTACAAATAACTATGATTCAGGACGTACGCGGCAGTTTAGTTTCACACAAATATTTTTTTACTGAAACACCGGTTGCGAAATAAGTGCAATATATTTCGGATATTCGGGTAAAAAAGAATGTAAACGATGTCAGAACAAAAGAACAACAAAACATGCTGAAAATGAACGCAAGGTACAAAAAATGGACAGTTTTTGTTCCTGAAAATGAAATACCTTTGATATGCCCCTTGAAAGGGGCCGTCCAACAGATAAAGTGTTGTATCGACGCGAAACGATATTTTGGGAAACTACGAGGATTGCTTATATAGGTAAAAAATACATACACTCTCAATATGAGCGTGGATGGTAGAGTGATATAAGCGGTAGGCTTTTTACTCCAGGAATCCAGGGGTCAGTGGTTCGAGCCCTGTTGAGGGTTACTTTTTTTCCTTTTTTAAAAATTGTATTCTTGTTTTTTTTACTGGAGATTTTTAGTTCAAATGTTTAAATTTATCAATATAAAGCATTTTAAGTATTTAATGACAAGCTTCAATACATGCCTAAATATGTTGGACGGCCCCTTGAATATATTGTATACATCGTGTTTTCAGTTATTTACTGTATTATTCTTCTTTTACTCATCTTGCTACACATAATTCGTGTTTTCATTTACATTTAAATCTACATTTTAATTGGCATACAGCAATACATGTACTAGTATGTTTTTTGACCTGCACCATGTACATGGCTTTCACTGTGTTTTAAATTGCATTTTCATACCTTCGGTAAAACTGCATTTGTGAACAAACGACATTGATGACCTATTGTTTTCTTTTTATATTTGTATTAAGTTATAACTCATTTAACATTTAGGTAAATTTGGAAAAAATCTAGGTGCAGGAAGGCACTTAAAAATGCCTTTAATGAATTTTATTCATTTTCATATGTGAAATTCTGTTGTTTTTGTTTGGGCCACGACTTTTATATTTCTTGGTTTACAAAACCGCCGACCCTAATTTTTGGAAAATGGGAAAAAAAATAAAATCGGAAAATCGTCTTTTTTTATATATTTTATTCCCGACCGCACTGAAAAACGAGCGAAACGAGAGAAAAAACGATCCGGTTTGAGAACCGTTGCGAATAAAATCAAGTAAGTACAATCAACGATTGGTTCACATATATTACAGAGATCGGGATATTTTTCAATGACACAGTATGTACCAGTCCTTTTATGGGCACTTCTCAAAATTTATTTAATTACAGACAATAGGAAAATCAGCGTCAGTAAAATGTCGACCGCATCAAAATTTATTTCCGAGTCTGTGACGCAACTATATTGTTTAACATGTTTATTATATTAAACAAACCCGATATTATAGTAGATGAAAAGGTATTACCTTGCAATTTGATAATTAGTATAAATAATCCAATAAAAAACTGCCATTATTTACGATATATGTGTTTAGGAATTTTGTAAACACGTCCGCCATAGTTTATAGGAACTGTACAGAAAGTTTGGAAATCGGAACAAATCGGTATATCTCGGAAAATCACTGCTAAATGTATTTGTCGTTTTAATGCTTAGGGCCGAGTAATTTCGGCAAATCGGAACTCAACTTGCGTAAAATACTAGCTCAATTAACCGTTAAACTCCGCCTCTGTTCTCTGCAAAAGATTCGAAGGCGGAGCTATGCAAGTGCTATTATTAAATTGGAGGATTGCAATTGAGAAACAAACGCACGATTGGTTCGGCATGTTGATTGCTAGACAAAGGAAGCCAATTTTGTCGGCGCGAAATTTGTCGCTTTATTGCTTCAGACAGCAAGCGGCTTTCCTTTGATGACGTCAAACTGTCAATTCACACAGACTGCACATTTTCGAAAGACTTTAACTGGCTCCTTGTTTACAATTCCAGTAAAAACACTTGCTAACATTAAACTTTGGATTAAATTATCAAAATAAAGCAAAAGCCAAGTTGACAAATATGATTGTATTAATTCGCGTCAGTTCAAATAAGACGTTTTGCGTTGTAAATCAACGAGTTTTCATGACAACAACAACTTTAACAAACATTACCGCGACGACGAGGGGATTGATCTACCTCGATTTTTTTTCATGGACGATGTCATAAGTCGAATAAGAGCAAACACATACTTTGTGTATGAGTAGTTTATCTTATATAAGATTTATGCAACGGGCATCGCATTGCGTAATGGTGCGCATCGAATTACGGAAATGAAGCGCAGTTTTTCGTTTTAATGGGAGAAGAACGCATGTCATTTAATGGAGTGTTTCAAATTGCCTGATGTTACAAAAGGTGCTTTTAGGTGACTCATTTCATTTGAAGATATAGATGTGTTTCATTTCATTGCATAATTTGATTTTTCGTCTCTGTGTTAAGGTTATAAAAGATATGATGTCTTTGTTCTGATGTTATTAGTATTAACTTATTTTTCCAATGTTTTTTGTTGTTTTTTTTTCGACCGCCCGATGGACCATTTTCAAAATAATTTTTGTAAACCAATAAAAAAAAAAGTCGTGGCCTTATGTTTAAAAATTGATAGAAAACATAAATCAATCGATTCATGTTATGTTTTTTTTAATTTACAGTCTAATTAAATCAGTATTACATATTTTGTGATAAATAGAGGTTGTTTTCAACACTTTTCTCAGTAATTTACTCTAGTTTTTATGTTATTATTGTTATTATGTTATGTTATTGGTGAATTGTTCTTGTTCTAAAATATGCTTGTTGTTCAAGTGCGAATTTAAAAAATGAACAACAATGGTGACACATGATTTTTTGATTTTTTTTTATCCACAACAGATGGTTCTACTTAAATACCAAAACTTATCAAAGTCTATGTGTAGCAAAATTTGCATTAAAACTGCCGCGTACATCCTTAAGCAAAGTTAAATGGCCCATTATAAAAACAATACTCAAGAATGATCAAATGGGAAGAGGTAACCTAGCTTTGGCAATAAATATGGGGCTCATTTACAGGTCAGATTGGGAATCTCTGCTGTAAAATGAGATTTTAAATGAATGTTTACTTTAAAACAAATATTTTTAACAAAATATGAATTTGATTTAACGTTGAATTGCTTAAAATTAACAAGGAAGTTAAAAGACTCTGAACATTACTGGTTTGTTACAATTGAAGTTTATTTGATACACCTGTTCAGGAAAAAAAAAAAAAGTACCATCATTATCAACAATCGACCAGAAATAAGAAAAATGTAGGTTTTATACACTTAACATGTGAAACAAGTGAAGAGATGATTAAACGCTGAACAAAAACCACTTATCCTTTAAGTTGCCGCAAAATATATTTAAAACTAAGATCTACGACGCAAATGTACCATTTCTCCCAAAGATGTTACCATTTCTCCCTATTTTGGCTTTAGGGAGAAGTGACTTCTTTCTAAATTTTGAGCCTAGCTAGACCCCTGCAAACTGATGTTATATTTCAACCTGTGAATTTTCAACTTAACCTACTATGCTTCCAAATTTATACAAACGTAAATTACTCTATGTTCTCTGAAATACAAAGTGTTTTAATTTAAAGAGTATTCACTTTCCTTGAAGCGAACGTGACGTTTGACATGTCAGCAATCATTTTGAGCACTTTCTAGCAAAATAAATTATTTCTATTACAAACACATGCAATATTATGGTAAAATATATTTTGTTTACATAATTTTTAAATATATTGGACAAGTAGTTATATTATTCAAATACTCCTGTTAGTTTTTTTCCTATATTTATGCAATTGAAACTTTTGCTAACTGTACAAGTAATCTTTTTTTTTTACAGCTTGCATAAAATATTTAAAATTCATACAAAACACTTGATTAATTTTTAAATTGTCAAAAGACATTTTAAGAACTATGATCTCCTGTACATGGATGGAAAAAGTGTACCCTGACAAACTGATTAATGGTAGAATCTGTAAATATTTACTGTGGTCATAAATGTGTGTAATGGCGGAAGGGATAAAAGCTGTAAAAAAAAAAAAAAAAAATCCTTATGTGTGTTTTTTCGTTCAAATTTTGGGCCTCCAAGGGGACCCGTTCCCAATGGAAAACATATATATTTTTCCCTAATAGGATCCAAAAAATCCCAATTGAAGGTTTATAAAAACAAAATTAAAAAAATACAAATAAATCTCAACATTTAGTTCATTTCCCATCCAGCTCTATTAACCCTTTCAGTGTGGGAACCGAATTTTAAAGGCCTTTGCAAACAGTTTGGATCCAGATGAGACGCCACAGAACGTGGCGTCTCATCAGGATCCAAACTGTTTGCTATTCTGATAATATTCTTTGAAATTTTTTTGAAGAAAATGCTAATTTTAGAAATTAAGCAGACGACATTTTAGCAGACAACAAATTTCCCAGCATGCAAAGGGTTTAGTTAAACCTTAGTAAATATTCGAATCACGTTTATTCTCATTTTTTAAGCATTTTTTAATAAAAAGATAGCAACACTTATTTCCCAATTTAAGCCAAAACAATGTGATTTTTCACAATCCAAAGGGACCCGGTCCAATCTCCAAAATGGTGAAAAAGCTGTCGTTTAAAATTAGTGATTCCACAGTATAAGTTATATCATTTAATTAACCTGATGAACAGAAGGAAAAGTTTATTTTATGATATTATGATTTTAATTTATGTGGACGTTTTACAAAAGAAGACAATCCAAAGTCAGGAATTAGGAAGTAAAAGTTTGTATATGAAAACAATCCAAATACCCTGACTTTGCAACTAGATGAATAATGTAACAACATTACTAACAAATACGTGAGGATTTAGGGAAATATATAATACTTTGACAAACCTACATATACAAACCTTTCCTTTATGTGCCCTTGTTGCAATAGTCGAAAACAAACAATACTTTATTTTCTGGCTCAATACTAGTGTGGTGATTTCTTTTTCAGTTTGTCCGCCAACTGTTGCCGCTTTCAAAGAAAAGACTCACCTTAATTGAAACATGCTTGAAAGAGACAGCTCTTAAGTGAGTAACTTTTCAACAACATATGTTGCTCATGTGCATAAATATATAGCTAAAGAAACTTCAGCGTACAGTTTATATAGTATTGACAGACCTGTACGCTGAAGCGAACCCCGTATTGAAAGTCAACCAGAGTTGTAACATATTTATGTCACGCTATAAATCAAAGACAGTTCATTTTCTTGGATACATTTCTTCATATATTGGTGAATGAATATAAATTACTGCATCGAGGATTATTTTAAGGTTCAAATGTTCCAAATGCATCTTACAATAGATGAAAATAACTCTCATCAGACTGAAATTCACAATTTTGACGCCATTGTCGCTTTGTCACGTGACGAGTTGTCATTTAGATACTTTTGGATCGACCTTGACATTTTTTGCTGAAATTGTAAATATAACTTTCGTTTTCTGAAATCTATTATTTGTGATTAACAACTTACGTCTGGTGGATTAAACACTGATTTCAATGTGAATTTGGTAATTTTAATTAGTTTTTACTTTGAGTTTGTATTTACACGACAATTTGTTTGCAAAACAAGCAAGAATAATTTAAAATACCGGGAAATGTCATTCTGCATTTGAAAACACTTGAGCACATGGTAATGTTACTAAAAATAGAAATAACATCATATGACCATGAAATCTCGGGAGATTCGCATTTCAATCATGTCTGTTGCATCGCTGTTTTTCTCGATATGTTAGAGCAGAAAAGATAAATTTTAAATGTTTTAGGTAGTATTTTGTGAAAGAATATATCAATTAAATGTAAAAAATGTCAATCTTTCCGATCAAGTGGCTGATTTGGGCCGATAACTGCATTTAAAAGCTGTTTTGGACTGGTCTTTGTTAACTGTCAACTTTTCGGGAATTTCTGGTTGACTTTCCTAACGGGGTTGGTCCATAACTTTAATGTCGCGCCAGTCAAAAATCATAAAAAGCGACTTTTAAAGTTATGGTAGCCAGAACTAATAAATATATGAATGTTTTGGATTTATTTAGAATTAATCAATCAAAGGATTTTTACTAAGTTATTTAATGTTAGTTATTTCTTAAGCAGTTTTTTTTACCCATGTGTGATATTAATGATCTGGATGTCAAACCAGCTGAGACAAAAATCATTTTCATAATTTCAAACAATGTTATTCTAAAAGGCCCCCCCCCCCCCCCTTGTAATATAACTTTTCTTACCTTGTTCATAATTCTTGTTTTTAGCTCACCTTTCACAAAGTAACATGGTGAGCTTATGTGATCGTGTGATGTCCGGCGTCTGTTGTGTGTGCGTGCGTGTGTGCGTCCGTCCGTCCGTCAACAATTTGTTTGTGTAGACAGTAGAGGTCACAGTTTTCATCCAATCTTTATGAAATTTTGTCAGAATCTTTATCTTGATGAAATCTGGGTTGGGATTGTATTTGGGTCATCTGGGGTCAAAAACTAGGTCTCTAGGTCAAAAACTAGGTCACATAATAGGTCAAATAATAGAAAAACCTTGTGTAGACAATAGAGGTCACAGTTTTCATCCAATCTTTATAAAATTTGGTCAGAATGTTTATCTTGATGAAATCTGGGTTGGGATTGTATTTGGGTCATCTAGGGTCAAAAACTAGGGCACTAGGTAAAAAACTAGGTCAAATAATAGAAAAACCTTGTGTAGACAGTAGAGGTCACAGTTTTCATCCAATCTTTATGAAATTTGGTGACAATGTTAATCTTGATATAATCTGGGTTGGTAATGTATTTGGGTCATCTTGGGTCAAAAACTAGGTCTCTAGGTCAAAAATAGGTCAAATAATAGAAAAACCTAGTGAAGACAGTAGAGGTCACAGTTTTCATCCAATCTTTATGAAATTTGGTCAGAATGTTTATCTTGATATAATCTGGGTTGGAATAGTATTTGGGTCATCTGAGGTCAGAACTAGGTCACTAGGTCAAATAATAGAAAAACCGTAAACAATTTGTTTGTGCAGACAGTAGAGGTCACAGTTTTCATCCAGTCTTTATGAAATTTGGTCAGAATGTTTATCTTGATGACTTCTGGGTTGGGATTGTATTTGGGTCACCTGGGGTCAAAAACTAGGTCACTAGGTCAAATAATAGAAAAACCTTGTGTAGACAAAAGAGATCACAGTCTTCATCTAATCTTTATGATATGTGGTCAGAATGTTTATCTTGATGAAATCTGGGTTTGGATTGTATTTGGTTAATCAGGTGAGTGATTCAGGGCCATCATGGCCTTCTTGTTAATTTGGTTTAGCCATGTCCCATGCAGACCATGTATTTTTCCAAATTATGTCATTAGTTTTTCATATTAGGTTAGTAATATTAAATGATATCAAGAGAATAAACAAGGCGCTAATTTAATTTTAATGAAGCATTTTTAGCTCACCTGTCACGAAGTGACATGGTGAGCTTATGTGACCGTGTGATGTCCGTTGTGTGTGCGTGTGTGCGTGCGTCCGTCAACAATTTGTTTGTGTGGACAGTAGAGGTCACAGTTTTCATCCAATTTTTATGAAATTTGGTCAGAATGTTTATTAGCTCCACTGGCCAGAGGCCAGCGGGGCTTATGTCATTTTCCTGTGTCCGTCGTGCGTGTGTACGTGCCTTAACTTTTTATCCCCCGCCAGAGGCGGAGGGATATTGTTTTGGCGTTGTCCGTCCGTCCGGCACTTTTGTGTCCAGAGCCATATCTTGGAAGTGCTTTGGCAGATTTCATTGAAACTTCGTACGAGTATATATATATGCATAAGAGGATGATGCACGCCAAATGGCATTGTACATCATCTGTTAAAAACAGAGTTATGGCCCTTTGTATCTTGAAAAAATGCTTTTTACTATAGGCACTTTTGTGTCCGGAGCCATATCTTGGAAGTGCTTTGGCGGATTTCATTGAAACTTGGTATGAGTATTTATATATGCATAAGAGGATGATGCACGCCAAATGGCATTGTACATCATCTGTTAAAAACAGAGTTATGGCCCTTTTTATCTTGAAATATGCTTTTTTCTATAGGCACTTTTGTGTCCGGAGCCATATCTTGGAAGTGCTTTGGCGGATTTCATTGAAACTTGGTATGAGTATATATATGCATAAGAGGATGATGCACGCCAAATGGCATTGTATACCATCAGTTAAAAGCAGAGTTATAGCCCTTTGTATCTTGAAAAAATGCTTTTTACTATAGGCACTTTTGTGTCCGGAGCCATATCTTGGAAGTGCTTTGGCGTATTTCATTGAAACTTGGTATGAGTATATATCCCCCGCCAGAGGTAGAGGGATATTGTTTTGGCGTTGTCTGGCTGTCCGTCTTGCTGTCCGTCCGTCACTTTTGTGTCCAGAGCCATATCTTGGAAGTGCTTTGGCGTATGTCATTGAAACTTCATATGAGTATATATATATGCATAAGAGGATGATTCACGCCAAATGGCATTGTACACCATCTGTTAAAACCAGAGTTATGGCCCTCTGTCTTAGTTTTAAGTTATTGTCCTCCGTCCGTCCATCTGTCAGTATGTTCATCCATCCCATTTGCACCCATCCTGAAACAAAGCATATGTTGCAGGGAATATCAATTCTACGAATTTGCTTGTTCTTCAAACATCTTCTTCTCCTAAACTACAAGTCCAATTCTGATAAAACTTCTCACAAATGTTCCTGGGGTGAACCTCTTTCAAATTCGTTGAAATAATGCCCCTGGGGTCAAATTTGACCCTGCCCCGGGGGTCACAAAATTGAAAATTTACTTTTATAAGGCCTATTTTGTGAAAACTTTCAAAATCTCCTCCATAACCATTGGGCCTAGGGCTATCAAATTTGGTATGTAGAGACATCTAATAGTCCTCTACCAAATTTGTTCAAATTATGCCCCTGGGGTCAAATTTGACCTTGCCCTGAGGGTCACACAAATGAACATATGCTTATATAAAGCCTATTTTGGTCAAACTTTAAAAATCTTCCTGTCCATAACCATTGGGCCTAGGGCTACCAAATTCAGTATGTAGTGACATCTAATAGTTCTCTACTTAGTTTGTTTAAATTATGCCCCTGGGGTCAAATTTGACCCTGCCCCAGGGGTCACAAAAATGAACATATGCTTAAATAAGGCCTATTTTGTGCAAACTTAAAAAATTGCTTGTCCATAACCGAATGGCATAGGGCTACCAAATTTGGTATGTGGTGACATCTAATAGTCCTCTTCTAAATTTGTTCAAATTATGCCCCTGGAGTCAAATTTGACCCTGCCCCTGGGGTCACAAAAATGAAAATATGCTTATATAAAGCCTATTTTGTGCAAACTTTAAAATTCTACTTGTCCATAACTGTAGGCTCTAGGGCTACCAAATTCCGTATGTAGTGACATCTATTAGTTCTCTACTTAGTTTGTACAAATGATGCCCCTGGGGTCAAATTTGACCCTGCCCTGGGGGTCACAAAAATGAACATATGCTTATATAAAGCCTATTTTGTGCAAACTTTTAAAATCTTTCGGTCCATAACCGTAGGGCCTAGGGCTACCAAATTTGATTTGTAGTGACATCAAATAGTTCTCTTCTTAGTTTGTTCAAATTATGCCCCTGGGGTCAAATTTGACCGTGCCCCGGCGTCAAAAAATGAACATACGTTAAATAAGGACTATTTTGTGCAAACTTTAAAAATCTACTTGTCCATAACCGTATGGCATAGGGCTACCACATTTGGTATGTAGTGACATCTTATAGTTCTCTAACAAATTTGTTCAAATTAAGCCCCTGGGGTCAAATTTGACCCTGCCCCGGGGGTCACAAAAATGAACATATTATTATATAAAGCCTATTTTGTGCAAACTTTGAAAATCTACTTGTCCATAACCATCCGGCTTATTTCTACCAAATTTGGTATGTATTAAAATCTTAAAGTTTTCTACCAAGTTTTTTCAAATAATGCCCCTGGGGTCAAATTTGACCCTGTCCCGGGGGTCACAAAAATGAACATATGCTTAAATAAGGCCTATTTTGTGCAAACTTTAAAAATCTTCTTGTTCATAATTATAGAGCCTAGGGCTACTAAATTTGGTATGTAGTGACATCTAATAGTCCTCTACCAAATTTGTTCAAATTATTCCCCTGGGCTTAAATTTGACCCTGCCCCAGGGGTCACAAAACTGAACATATGCTTATATAAAGCCTCTTTTGTGCAAACTTTAAAAATCTTTAAGTCCATAACCATTGGGCCTAGGGCTACCAAATTTGGTATGTAGTGACATCTTATAGTTCTCTACCAAGTTTGTTCAAATTATGCCCCTGGGGTCAAATTTGTATATAAAAATGCTCACCCTTCCAACTTTAAGCACCTAGTGGGACGAGGGATAGAAAGAGAATGTCACATGCTTAAGTACATTTCAACCCATGAGCATTGCACGCTTTTTTCACATTCAAAACAGTGGAGCGATACAGGGCAATCATGGCCTTCTTGTCTTGATGAAATCTGGTTTGGGATTGTATTTGGGTCATCTGGGGTCAAAAACTAGGTCACTAGGTCAAAAACTAGGTCACATAATAGGTCAAATAATAAAAAAACCTTGTGTAGACAATAGAGGTCACAGTTTTCATCCAATCTTAATGAAATTTGGTCAGAATGTTTATCTTGATGAAATCTGGGTTGGGATTGTATTTGGGTCATCTGGGGTCAAAAACTAGGTCACTAGGTCAAATTATTGAAAAATCATCAACAATTTGTTTGTGTAGACAGTAGAGGTCACAGTTTTCATCCAATGTTTATAAAATTTGGTCAGAATGTTTATCTTAATGAAATCTGGGTTGGGATTGTATTTGGGTCATCTGGGGTCAACAAATAGGTCACTAGGTCAAAAACTAGGGCAAATAATAGAAAAACCTTGTGTAGACAATAGAGGTCGCAGTTTTCATCCAATCTTTATGAAATTCGGTCAGAATGTTTATCTTGATAAAATCTGGGTTGGGATTGTATTTTGGTCATCTGAGGTCAAAAACTAGGTCACTAGGTCACATAATAGAAAAACTGTCAACAATTTGTTTGTGTAGACAGTAGAGGTCACAGTTTTTATTAGGGATGCAAGAGGTTAACCGGTTAACCTACCTAAATGACCAGTTAACCAGTTACATTTTTGGGAAAAGGTTAATCTGGAAAAATAATGCTTTTTTCTTGGAATAATATTTTCTCTTTTTCATTGTGCAGTTCGTATGATTTTACGTTTTGTGCGCGACATATTGCCAATTTTTGCTGGCGACTAGTAAGAACAACATACCTCACCATCGACAGTAGTCAATAACGTGTGAACAAACAAGGCAATAGAGCAATAAATAAATACCTTTGTGGAAACAAACAGGGGCTACGTTTTGATTATTGGCTCTTTTGTTTGTTTAACTCGCGACAATTTAACTAGTGAACTGCTGTTAGTGGGGGGCTATTAGCGAAGACACAATTGACACGTGTATCGAACTCGCGATCCAATATAGTTGAGAATTATGGCTTATTTTGATGTTTTGTTAACCAATATCCAACACTGATTGCTCGCGAAAATAAAGTACCGCTATAAAAAGGAATAGTTTTATGAATAATCGCAGTGGTAGTTAAAATCTTGTTGAGTTAACGTATTATTTGTTCCATCAGAAATGTAAATAATTGTTAGCAATTTACGTCATCCACGATGTCACCGCTACCGTCTGAGGCAAGTTTTATTAAAGAAAGCTAACAGTTAACTTAATTTAATAAATACACATTTATTACTAACTTAAACAGAATAAACCATGAAACACACCATTTGTGAGCAATACGACGCAAGATTGGGATTGTATTTGGGTCACCTGGGGTCAAAAACTAGGTCAATAGGTCAAATATTAGAAAAACCTTGTGTAGAAAATAGAGGTCACAGTTTTCATCCAATCTTTATGAAATTTGGTCAGAATGTTTATCTTGATGAAATCTGGGTTGGGATTGTATTTGGTTAGTCAGGTTAGCGATTCAGGGCCATCATGGCCCTCTTTTTTATGAAGAACATCTGTGGGGACGAAAAATAAATATTTTCTCACAATTTAAGCAATAAGTTATTTAAACATTTGATTTTGGCCTCGCTCTGAGAAAATCGGGTTTAATACAGGTGTATAAAGTGTTGTCCCAGATATAGGGTTTAATACAGGTGTATAAAGTGTTGTCCCAGATATAGGGTTTAATACAGGTGTATAAAGTGTTGTCCCAGATATAGGGTTTAATACAGGTGTATAAAGTGTTGTCCCAGATATAGGGTTTAATCCAGGTGTATAAAGGGTTGTCCCAGATATAGGGTTTAATACAGGTGTATAAAGTGTTGTCCCAGATATAGGGTTTAATACAGGTGTATAAAGTGTTGTCCCAGATATAGGGTTTAATACAGGTGTATAAAGTGTTGTCCCAGATATAGGGTTTAATACAGGTGTATAAAGTGTTGTCCCAGATATCGGGTTTAATACAGGTGTATAAAGTGTTGTCCCAGATATAGGGTTTAATACAGGTGTATAAAGTGTTGTCCCAGATATCGGGTTTAATATAGGTGTATAAAGTGTTGTCCCAGATATAGGGTTTAATACAGGTGTATAAAGTGTTGTCCCAGATATCGGGTTTAATACAGGTGTATAAAGTGTTGTCCCAGATATAGGGTTTAATACAGGTGTATAAAGTGTTGTCCCAGATATCGGGTTTAATATAGGTGTATAAAGTGTTGTCCCAGATATAGGGTTTAATACAGGTGTATAAAGTGTTGTCCCAGATATCGGGTTTAATACAGGTGTATAAAGTGTTGTCCCAGATATCGGGTTTAATACAGGTGTATAAAGTGTTGTCCCAGATATAGGGTTTAATACAGGTGTATAAAGTGTTGTCTCAGATATAGGGTTTAATACAGGTGTATAAAGTGTTGTCCCAGATATAGGGTTTAATACAGGTGTATAAAGTGTTGTCCCAGATATCGGGTTTAATATAGGTGTATAAAGTGTTGTCCCAGATATAGGGTTTAATACAGGTGTATAAAGTGTTGTCCCAGATATCGGGTTTAATACAGGTGTATAAAGTGTTGTCCCAGATATCGGGTTTAATACAGGTGTATAAAGTGTTGTCTCAGATATAGGGTTTAATACAGGTGTATAAAGTGTTGTCCCAGATATAGGGTTTAATACAGGTGTATAAAGTGTTGTCTCAGATATAGGGTTTAATACAGGTGTATAAAGTGTTGTCCCAGATATAGGGTTTAATACAGGTGTATAAAGTGTTGTCCCAGATATCGGGTTTAATACAGGTGTATAAAGTGTTGTCCCAGATATCGGGTTTAATACAGGTGTATAAAGTGTTGTCCCAGATATCGGGTTTAATACAGGTGTATAAAGTGTTGTCCCAGATATCGGGTTTAATACAGGTGTATAAAGTGTTGTCCCAGATATCGGGTTTAATACAGGTGTATAAAGTGTTGTCCCAGATATCGGGTTTAATACAGGTGTATAAAGTGTTGTCCCAGATATCGGGTTTAATACAGGTGTATAAAGTGTTGTCCCAGATATAGGGTTTAATACAGGTGTATAAAGTGTTGTCCCAGATATAGGGTTTAATACAGGTGTATAAAGTGTTGTCCCAGATATCGGGTTTAATACAGGTGTATAAAGTGTTGTCCCAGATATCGGGTTTAATACAGGTGTATAAAGTGTTGTCCCAGATATCGGGTTTAATACAGGTGTATAAAGTGTTGTCCCAGATATCGGGTTTAATACAGGTGTATAAAGTGTTGTCCCAGATATAGGGTTTAATACAGGTGTATAAAGTGTTGTCCCAGATATAGGGTTTAATACAGGTGTATAAAGTGTTGTCCCAGATATCGGGTTTAATACAGGTGTATAAAGTGTTGTCCCAGATATAGGGTTTAATACAGGTGTATAAAGTGTTTGTCCCAGATATAGGGTTTAATACAGGTGTATAAAGTGTTGTCCCAGATATCGGGTTTAATCCAGGTGTATAAAGTGTTGTCCCAGATATCGGGTTTAATCCAGGTGTATAAAGTGTTGTCCCAGATATCGGGTTTAATACAGGTGTATAAAGTGTTGTCCCAGATATCGGGTTTAATACAGGTGTATAAAGTGTTGTCCCAGATATAGGGTTTAATACAGGTGTATAAAGTGTTGTCCCAGATATAGGGTTTAATACAGGTGTATAAAGTGTTGTCCCAGATATCGGGTTTAATACAGGTGTATTAAGTGTTGTCCCAGATATCGGGTTTAATACGGGTGTATAAAGTGTTGTCCCAGATATCGGGTTTAATACAGGTGTATAAAGTGTTGTCCCAGATATCGGGTTTAATACAGGTGTATAAAGTGTTGTCCCAGATATCGGGTTTAATACAGGTGTATAAAGTGTTGTCCCAGATATAGGGTTTAATACAGGTGTATAAAGTGTTGTCCCAGATAAGCCTTCGCAGTCTACATAGGCTTATTAGGGACGAAACTTTCAACCTATTTTTTCCCCTGATAAGCCTGTGTGAACTGCACAGGCTAATTTTGGACAACACTTTACCAGATGCATTTAACCCTGTTTCCCCAATTTGCGGCTAATTTTTAATAATATTGTCGCTAATATCAAGATGAACACATTTTCCCCCAGATGGCCGCCGGACATGCCAAAGTTGTTCATCAACCGGCGCACTGCCATGGAGCACAGGTGTGACCCAGCAGCTGACCCTGAGTACAAGAACTCCATCTTCATGCAGATCTATGAGGGCCTGAAGCCCCGCGACAGAATGTCTAAACCACTGAACTATCGGTACTCACAGTTTTGTACAATTTTGGGTAGCACAAAGCCTTGAGACAGAATGTCAAAAACAATGAACTATCGGTACACAGAGTTTTGTACAAATTTGGGTAGCACAAAGCTTGAGACAATGTCAAAACCACTTGACTATTGGTACAGAAAGTTTTGTATGATTTTGAGTAGGATAAAGTCCAGATACAGAATGTCTAAACCCCTGAACTTGGGAGTTATGTGTGTATTTGGCTAGCATGTTAATTTACTGTGTTAACGTAAATGATGGCATAACATTTTGAACTCCAAGCTTGTTGTTTGTGCAGCATTTAATATAGACTTCATACTAAACTTTCTAACAGTTTTAAAGCTGTATTTTGTTTAAATAAGAATTTTATCAAATAAAAATGTCAAGGGAATGATAATTTACACCATCAAGTTATATAGTCCTTTCCCTAAATATTGACACAGTTAAAAGCTTTTGTTTTTTAGACCTTCTCTTAAAAAAATATCAAGCACAGATATAAAAAATAGCCTTATTGGTCAGTTTCTTTTAGACTTAAGTTGAAAAGTAAATAAAAAAGAAATTATTTAATATGAATCTTGCCTTTTGATTTGAATTGAAATAATGCATTGCATCTGATTTTAATCTAGATATGAGTCTTGTCCTGGAAAAAGAGGGCTTAATGCATGTGCTTTATTTAGTTCAAGTGTTGTATGGGATAAGCCTGTGCAGACCGTGCAAGCTAATCAGGAACAACAATCTACGATTGTTGCTAAGAGTAGACTTCCTTAAAATGAAAAATACAATAAAAGGCAGAAGTTTTTACGCTCTTATATTTTACCCTGTTTCCCAGAACAAGGCTTAAATAGCATGTGTCTGTACAGGCCTGTTGCCACATGTATGGTGTGTCTGTACAGGCCTGTTTCCACATGTATGGTGTGTCTGTACAGGCCTGTTTCCACATGTATGGTGTGTCTGCACATGTATGGTGTGTCTGTACAGGCCTGTTTCCACATGTATGGTGTGTCTGTTCTGGCCTGTTTCCACATGTATGGTGTGTCTGTACTGGCCTGTTTTCACATGTATGGTGTGTCTGTACAGGCCTGTTTTCACATGTATGGTGTGTCTGTACAGGCCTGTTTTCACATGTATGGTGTGTCTGTACAGGCCTGTTTTCACATGTATGGTGTGTCTGTACAGGCCTGTTTTCACATGTATGGTGTGTCTGTACAGGCCCGTTTCCACATGTATGGTGTGTCTGTACAGGCCCGTTTCCACATGTATGGTGTGTCTGTACAGGCCTGTTTCCACATGTATGGTGTGTCTGTACAGGCCTGTTTCCACATGTATGGTGTGTCTGTACAGGCCCGTTTCCATATGTATGGTGTGTCTGTACAGGCCTGTTTTCACATGTATGGTGTGTCTGTACAGGCCTGTTTCCACATGTATGGTGTGCCTGTACAGGCCTGTTTCCACATGTATGGTGTGTCTGTACAGGCCTGCTTCCACATGTATGGTGTGTGTCTGTACAGGCCTGTTTCCATATGTATGGTGTGTCTGTACAGGCCCGTTTCCATATGTATGGTGTGTCTGTACAGGCCTGTTTCCATATGTATGGTGTGTCTGTACAGGCCTGTTTCCATATGTATGGTGTGTCTGTACAGGCCTGTTTCCATATGTATGGTGTGTCTGTACAGGCCCGTTTCCATATGTATGGTGTGTCTGTACAGGCCTGTTTTCACATGTATGGTGTGTCTGTACAGGCCTGTTTCCACATGTATGGTGTGTCTGTACAGGCCTGTTTCCACATGTATGGTGTGTCTGTACAGGCCTGTTTCCATATGTATGGTGTGTCTGTACAGGCCTGTTTTCACATGTATGGTGTGTCTGTACAGGCCTGCTTCCACATGTATGGTGTGTGTCTGTACAGGCCTGTTTCCATATGTATGGTGTGTCTGTACAGGCCTGTTTCCATATGTATGGTGTGTCTGTACAGGCCTGTTTCCATATGTATGGTGTGTCTGTACAGGCCTGTTTCCACATGTATGGTGTGTGTCTGTACAGGCCTGTTTCCATATGTATGGTGTGTCTGTACAGGCCTGTTTCCATATGTATGGTGTGTCTGTACAGGCCTGTTTCCACATGTATGGTGTGTCTGTACAGGCCTGCTTCCACATGTATGGTGTGTGTCTGTACAGGCCTGTTTCCATATGTATGGTGTGTCTGTACAGGCCCGTTTCCATATGTATGGTGTGTCTGTACAGGCCTGTTTCCACATGTATGGTGTGTCTGTACAGGCCTGTTTCCACATGTATGGTGTGTCTGTACAGGCCTGTTTTCACATGTATGGTGTGTTTGTACAGGCCTGTTTCCACATGTATGGTGTGTTTGTACAGGCCTGTTTTCACATGTATGGGTCTCTTTTGTTTTAAAGAAGTCCTTTTAAGCAAAGATCTGGTTTAGGGGAAATGCGTCATCCCTGATTAGCCTGTGCAGACTGCACAGGCTGATTTGGGATGACACATTAGGCACATGCATTAAGCCCTGTTTTCTCAGATCAAGAATCAAATGTGTCTATTTTTCTTGCAGCTGGTCGTCCCGCTATGAACAGTGGTGGGAATGTAAGTTTGTGTCCGAGGGGGTCATAGACCAGGGCGGGGGGTTCCGGGACAGCATGTCTGACCTTTCCGAGGAGTTGTGTCCCTCTTCCAGCGAGGGACTTGTGCCTCTGCCATACTTTATACGCTCACCAAACCAGGTGCGTGGAGACTTTCTTAAGAATGTTTGATTTGACCGTCTACTAGTATAATTGCTTACTGGTATGCAATGAAAGAAGATATGAGGGGCCAAATGGTGTACGCTGGCTTTTCAAAATACGATTCAAATAGAAATGTCCTTTAGTCGGTACTTTATATGCTCCCCAAACCGGGTGCATGGAGATTTACTTTTGGGTCCAGCGAGTGCCCTTTTATACTTAATATGCTCACCTAACCAGGTGTGTGTTGATTTTCTCTTAAATTTACATCTGATTGGCCCCTTCCGTACTTTATATGCTCACCAAACCAAATGTGTGGGGTTTGATTTCAAAATTTTCATCTGACTTTCAACTTTGTGGAAAAGTTTGCGCTAAGAAAAAAAAAGAGTAGCCAAAATGTTGTGGTGCAAAATTTGGTGAAAAGTTGGTTATCCATAAATTGACATAGGTTTCCAATGAAATTACCATTAAAACAATCTCAAATGTTTCATTATATTGTTTCATTCTTAAGTATATTTGACATTGAAAAATAGAAAAATGACGCTAGGTTTCTACTTAGACTAGAGATCTGCATTTGAAAGAGTTATTGAATGCTTGTATTCACAATCACACCTGAGTCCACCAAATGTTTTGTCTTCAAAGCTTGAAAAGATTTTTTGTACAACTGTTTCAATGTAAAAATGAATAAATAAAATTTACATAGGGGATTGGCTTCCGGGCTCTTCATGATAAAAGCAGAGAATACTGTATTGCATTTCTCAAACCCATTACAGATTGCCCTTGATTACATGTTGGAAAATGCTGACACTTTTTTTCAGTTCTGTGAAGACTCAAACATAAACCGTGACGTTTTTGTGCCTAACCCACAATGTCGCGATTTCCCGCGCTACGAGTGGATTGGTCAGCTGATGGGGGCGTGCCTCAGGGGAAAGGAGAACCTCGTGCTGTCGTTACCTCGCTTTGTGTGGAAGAGACTCGTTGGTGAGCGGGTCACTTGGGAGAGAGATTATTCAACTGTTGATGCTTCATCTGTAAGTTGAGCAGATTTTTTTTACCTTATTAAAATGTTGATGCTTCGTCTGTGAGAAGAGCAGATTATTGAACCCTATAATATTCAACTGTTGATGCTTCATCTTTAAGTAGAGAAGATCATTGTGCCATTATTGTTATATCTGTCAGTACAAAGAACTGCAAAAAGGGTTTTATTCATGTGCGTAAAGTATCGTCCCAGATTAGCCTGTACAGTCCACACAGGCTAATCTGGGACAACACTTTCCTTCTAAACTTGATTTTTGAAATGAAGATACTTTCTTGAAATGAATACCACCATAAAAGCCGAAAGTGTTGTCCCTGATTAGCCCGTGTGGACAGCACAGGCTTATCTAGGACGACACTTTATGCACATGAATAACCCCCTTTACACAGAGAACGGCTCATATAAGTTTGTTTCGATCATGGTTTTTGTTAAAAGCCTTATAAACAACACTTGGTACTGAGATGGTTTGTTCATAACTTCCTTTTTCTTAAATATTTTAATAACAAGCTATTTTTAAAGCAAAGGTCCTGCCTGCAGGCACATTTATCATATATTCTCTAGAAATCTTAAAAAATGGTGGTAGTGAGTTTTATGATTCGTCAGTATCTAGTCCTTAGTTTGCAATAAAATCAGCTTGCAAGAAAGTGTCTTAAGCCATTTCAACTCACAAGCAAAGTGAAAATGGCAATATGCAACCAGCATAAAACTCAAAGGCTGTTTAGGTTTTATGCTGTTTGCTGCACATCAGTTTATCTTAGGGTTGAAAATAAAGCCTTCGAAATTTTTACCTATTAAGAGAGGTCTTTAGTATAATTTGATTTTCTTAGGGACAAGAAATAAGTCAAAATGCCTATACAAATTAATGGGGTTAAATTTTAAAACTTGACTTGCAAGTACCTGTTTTGAGAATTCAATGTATCTAAGTGGTGAAGGGTTAACAATTCAGAGTTTCTAACTTTTGAAATCAGGTGAAGCTTATTGACACGCTGGAGATGTCGGAGTCTACAGCAGATTTCGCGTCCTCACCTCGTAGTTGGTCATGCACGTTGAGTGACGGGTCGATGGTGTTGATTAAAGTCGACTGGGAGGGCAACTCTGTGCCACTGAAGTACGAAGACAGAGAGCGATACTGTAGCGAGGTGCGACAAATACGAATGACAGAGTTTGATGAGCAGGTAAAAACTTGCATAGCTTTAATATATTCTTACATGCCCACTGTCAATAATATTTACAATGACAGAGTTTGATGAGCAGGTAGAAACATCGTTGTTGGCTATATATCCGGATTCTTTTGTGTTAATTTCACATTGTGTGCTTGTTTTATTGAACATGTACCGGTATATATCCCAATCTGCTCCGCGTTTCTCAAATCAAATCAAATCAAATCAAAATTTATTTATTTATTGTCGGTATGAGAATAACATGTATATAACATAAGCTATGTATAGCTTTTGACCGACCTTTCTAAGTCTATCTAGTTGTTGGCTATATATCCATATTTTCTCCGCATTTCTGTCGGGTTGTTGGCTATATATCCCAATCCCCTCTGCATTTCTATCTCATTGTTGGCTATATATCCAAATTCTCTCTGCATTTCTATTTCGTTGGTGGCTATATATCCAAATTCTCTCGGCATTTCTATCTCATTTTTGGCTGTATATCCCAATCCCCTCTGCATGTCTATCTCGTGATTGGCTATTTATCCCAATACCCTCATGTTTCTATCTCGTTATTGGCTATATATCCCAATACCCTCATGTTTCTATCTCGTTATTGGCTATATATCCCAATACCCTGTTCTATCTCTATGTTGGCTATTTATCCCAATACCCTCATGTTTCTATCTCGTTATTGGCTATATATCCCAATACCCTGTTCTATCTCTATGTTGGCTCGGTTTGTCTCCAGATTGCTGCCCTCAGGTCAGGCCTGCTGAAGACCATCCCCCAGGCAGTCCTGGACCTTCTCACCTGGCAGGAACTGGAGCAGAGGATCAGCGGAGACCCGGAGATCTCCATAGAAGCACTGAAACTATCAAGTTAGCATTGTTCTGCAAAAATGGGGCTTAATTCATAACAGCGACTGATCCAAATCAGTTCTATTTGAACAACATCCTCACAAGTATTTTAATTAATGCAAGAAAAGAAACTATCCTACAGAAATATGTGGTTGTTATTACTTGAGCCTTGCTCTGGGACACTTGGGCTTTATGCATATGCATGCTGGGAAATTTGTCGTCTGCTAAAATGTCGTCTGCTGAATTTCTTAAATAAGCATTTTCTTCGATTTTTTTCAAAGAATACTATCAGAATAGCAAACAGTTTGGATCCTGATGAGACGCCACGTTCTGTGGCGTCTCATCAGGATCCAAACTGTTTGCAAAGGCCTTCAAAATTCGGTTCCAGCACTGAAAGTGTTATGCATGTGCATAAAGTGTAGTCCCAGGTTAGCCTGTGCTGTCTGTACAGGCTAATAAGTCTCTCCTAAATGAAAATCCAGATAAGGTGGAAAGTGTCGTCCTTGAAAAGACTGCACAGGCTAATCTGGGACAACAATTTGAGCAAAAGCATTGAGCCCTGTTTATCCAGAGCAAGTTTCAATTAATAGCAACCATATATTTCTTGACAATCATTAGATTTTGTTGCATCTATGAATTTATCTGAAGTACCTGTGAGGATGTCGTTGAAAGATTTTGTATGTATTAGCCCCTTTTTCATAGGTGGAAGTGGTCATTTTAAATAATAGCAAATATAATCCCAAGTTATCCTCTGATTTTGAGTACATAATTTAAAAAGTTTCAAAAAATGTTAATATTGCAAAAACAAAATGATTGTGAGATTTAAAGCATTAGATCCATGGTGTTCTTCAAATGCTTTGAATACTGTAAAACATTTTTTATGTCCCCCACCACTATAGTGGGGGACATATTGTTTTTGCCCTGTCTGTTGGTTCGTTTGATGGTTTGTTTGTTGGTTTGTTTGTTTGCCCCAACTTTAACATTTGCCATAACTCATCCTTCAAGGTCAAAGGTCATATATATGGGGGCATAGTGTTTCACAAACACATCGCTTGTTTGTAAATCTTATTGATTTTGTGGGTTAAAAAATCCATGAATGTAACATAAACTTAAAAATTGACCGACGCACATTCATTTTATTTTTAACAAAATCAGAAATCGACAAATTTACCTGTCTCACAAAAATTCATTTTTGAAAACCACTAAATGTCATGCCAACGAATAAACTTGATTTTCTGTAACAGAACAAATATGTATATCAACCTCAGCTCACTATGACGACGTAGATGAGAAGGGTGTTCGTGTGAAGTACATGTGGGAAGCACTGAGGAACTTCTCAAACGAAGATCGGAGCAGGTTTCTACGTTTCATCACAGGCCGAAGGAGACTGCCAGCAACTGTGCATATATCTTCAGGCAGAGAGTATGTTCACATAGTTATCCCCCGTCATAAGCGGAGGGATATTGTTTTGGCATTGTCCGTCCGTCCGTCTTTCCGTCTGTCCGGCACTTTTGCGTCCGGAGCCATATCTTGGAAGTGCTTTGGCGGATTTCATTGAAACTTGGTTTGAGTATATATATAGATAAGAGGATGATGCACGCCAAATGGCATTGTACACCATCTGTTAATAACGGAGTTATGGCCCTTTTTATCTTGAAAAAATGCTTTTTTTTAAGTGTCAAATATAACACTTGTGTCCAGAAGCATATTGGCGGGGGATATCAATGCAACGAATTTGCTTGTTCATTTTCTACTGGGCAGTTGATTGGATGTTATATTGTTTGAGTGTATTCAATGTGAGAAGTTTATCAAATAATACAAATTAATAATTAATAGACTAGTGAACAAGATTGCTATGTTGTGTTCAGATTAAAAAACAAAAACATGATTTTAGTATGTTAAACAAATACGTGTCTTTTTGTTATAATGCTGTGTTTTTTCTTCAGAAAATACGTTAATTGAGCTCTGAGAAAACAATATGTTCTCTGGGAAAACCAGACTTAATTCATGTGTATAAATAGTTATCTAAGATTAGCCTGTGCAGTGCACACGGTCCAATCAGGGACAATATGTTCCACCTAGCCTGTGCAGTGCACACGGTCTAATCAGGGACAATATGTTCCACCTAGACTGTGCATTGCACACGGTCTAATCAGGGACAATATGTTCCACCTAGCCTGTGCAGTGCACATGGTCCAATCATGGACAATATGTTCCACCTAGCCTGTGCAGTGCACACGGTCCAATCAGGGACAATATGTTCCACCTAGCCTGTGCAGTGCACACGGTCTAATCAGGGACAATATGTTCCACCTAGACTTTGCATTGCACACGGTCCAATCAGGGACAATATGTTCCACCTAGCCTGTGCAGTGCACACGGTCCAATCAGGGACAATATGTTCCACCTAGCCTGTGCAGTGCACACGGTCCAATCAGGGACAATATGTTCCACCTAGCCTGTGCAGTGCACACGGTCTAATCAGGGACAATATGTTCCACCTAGCCTGTGCAGTGCACATGGTCCAATCATGGACAATATGTTCCACCTAGCCTGTGCAGTGCACACGGTCCAATCAGGGACAATATGTTCCACCTAGCCTGTGCAGTGCACACGGTCTAATCAGGGACAATATGTTCCACCTAGCCTGTGCAGTGCACATGGTCCAATCATGGACAATATGTTCCACCTAGCCTGTGCAGTGCACACGGTCCAATCAGGGACAATATGTTCCACCTAGCCTGTGCAGTGCACACGGTCTAATCAGGGATATTATGTTCCACCTAGACTTTGCATTGCACACGGTCCAATCAGGGACAATATGTTCCACCTAGCCTGTGCAGTGCACACGGTCCAATCAGGGACAATATGTTCCACCTAGCCTGTGCAGTGCACACGGTCCAATCAGGGACAATATGTTCCACCTAGACTGTGCAGTGCACACGGTCTAATCAGGGACAATATGTTCCACCTAGCCTGTGCAGTGCACACGGTCCAATCAGGGACAATATGTTCCACCTAGCCTGGATTTTTGTTTGGATGAGACTACTTTAAAATGAAAACATTTACTAAATTGGATAGTAGTCCATGAGGAGCCTGTGTGCACTACACAGGTTAATCTGGTATAACACTTTACTCACATAAATTAAATAAATAAAGCCCAGTTTTCCCAGTACACGGCTCAATTTGCTCATATCACATCATTAAGACAGCAATGTCAATGTTTTCTTTAGTGTAGACCAGATACAACATTTTCTTCTCAAAGCCTCAATTAAACTGTACTGTTCCAGCAGTAAAATAGTAACCTGTGAACAATTCACACTTGACCCGTAAAAAGTTATTGTCCCCTACCGGTTTCACCAGAGGGGACTTATGGTTTGCGCTCTGTCTGTCAGTCTGTCAGTAAGTCAGTCAGTCAGTCAGTCACACTTTTCTAGATCCTGCGATAACTTTAAAAGTTCTTAATATTTTTTCATGAAACTTGAAACATGGATAGATCGCAATATGGACATAATGCATGTCATTTCATTTTGTTCCTACGTCAAAAATTCTGGTTGCTATGGCTAAAATTACTGCTGAAAATGGTGGTTTTCTGGATCCTGGGATAACTTTAAAAGTTCTTAATATTTTTTCATGAAACTTAAAACATGGATAGATGGTAATATGGAAATTATGCACGTCATTTCATTTTGTTCCTACGTCAAATATTCTGGTTGCTATGGCAACAACAAAAAATCTGACAATGGTGGAATTTCTGACAATGGTGGAGCCGGTAGGGGACTATATTGCTTGGCAATAGTCTTATTTTAAATGATTGCCATGGCATAATGGATAAGATGTCCACCTACCAACAGGGAAGTCAGGGGATCGATCCTGATTGTTTGAGTTTTCTTTTGATTTTCTCCAAAGATACCAAGTACTGGTTGTACCCAGGAGACAAACTCAAGAGATTAAATAAGTCTTAAGCTTTTGATGCTATCGAGCTTAACCCTTTATCACATAGATGCGTATTTTAACTCATATGAAGTCCCTTTGAAAGTTAAATTTCATTGAATACCTTTCTTACAAAATTCAAGTTTTAAAGTTTAAAGGCTTTATTTCCAACCCTTAGTTTTAGGTGAGCAGCAAACAGCATAAACGTGAACAGACTGCGAGTTACTCGCAAGCTGTTCTGGTTTTATGCTGTTTGCAAAAGCCATAGGGTTAAATAAATTGGTTTTAAACTTAATTATAACGTTCCATTGCAGCAATGCAGTGGACTGCTTGCCCGAGTCCAGCACGTGTGGGAACACCCTCTACCTGCCCAACTACTCGAGTGCCAAGATGGCGGAGGAGAAGATTCGATACGCCACGTACAACTGCATGGACATAGACACAGATATGAACCTGTGGGAGGACTGATACTTGCATTCTATTTTAAGGTTTTAACATTATGAGAGAAAATGATATTCAAGCATCTAACATCTGGAAGGTCAAGAAATTAAACAACAAATTTGTCAACGGTTTTGGTTCTATAACTTTTTTATTCTGAGGTCTACGGTATTGATACAAAAAACCGAGGGAGCACAAACGCCGAAGAGCCGAAAGGGCTTATTCATTTAAAAGAAATATAAATATAAACTAGCTTACCGGGTGAAAATATACGCTACTCCTTCACGAAAAACACGAAAATGACGCCATCTTGGAAGTTTAGTTACAACTTACCTCACCTAAACCCGTATACGCATGCCCCCCTGTTTAAAGGAAGTTCTAAATGAAAATCTAGTATATGTGAAAAGTGTCATCCATGATAGGCCTATGCTGACTGCAAAGGCTTGTCGTGGATGACACTTTAAGCACAATGAACTTGTTGGGGAATAATGCTTTCTCAGACATTGAGAGAAAAAAAAGCCCCAAATATGTGTATTGTTCTGAGAAAACTGGGCTTAATGCATGTGCGTAAAGTGTCGTCCCAGAATAGCCTGTGCAGTCTGCACAGGCTAATCAGGGACGACACTTTCCGCTTAAACTAGATTTTCGGTAAAAAGGGACTTCCTTTAAACGAAATATACCATTCAAGCATACAGTGTCGTCCCTGATTAGCCTGTGCATACTACACATGCTTATCTGGGACAACACTGTATGCTTCTGCTTTAAGACCCGTTTTCTCAGAGCATGGCTAATTTATATGTTTTAAAGTATTGATAAACCAAAAATTCTAATATGCCATTGAATGGCTTCTTTACTTTTTTCAGCAGTATACTCTTGTTTTCTCTGATACAGATCTTTTCTCTACTTGTTGTGATACAAAAAAATGCTGCCTGTGATTCTGTAACACATAATATTGCGATGGATATATATCTTAATGAGTTTAAACTTGTTTAAGAGAAAATCTCTGTTTGGTATTTTAGTTATGGGCCTATGGTTAAATGTAGACTTTATACCAAAGGTATTGGGGTGCGTCTATTTGGCCTTATTTTTTACGCAATTTGAGCCATATAATAGTTAACAAGGAGAGCCCATTCCTTGAATATATATACCTTTGTAATCTCAGAAATGTAATTGAGATTTAAACAGTTTTCAGTTTCTACATAAGCCATTTACGATTTCCTTTAGTGCCAAAGACATATTTGATAAACAGTGGTTGTCCTGTTGACAAACATTTTATTGGTAAATATTAAGTTGGATAGTTCTATAATGGCACTAAGAAAGAAAAAAAGTTTTTGATGTCTGTGTAGGGTGGGTCGTTTATAAGAATTTTTTTTTTATTTGTGTGTCAATGCCATTTTTGAAGAAGTTGTCAGAACTATATTAGTTTCATCTCAATCCATTTATTACCTAGATTGTATTTATATTCTTACATACACAAGTAATGCTGATTTAGATTTCAGTATGCATGTATATAACGGTGTGGACAACTGACAGTATATATGAAGAGTGTAAATCACACTATGCTATACTACATGTATATGGTGGTGTGTTAAATCAAAATTGACATGCGATAGCTGCTGACATTTTATTTTAAGATTTTTTATTATTATTTCATAGACTTCTGTCACTAGCTTACTCAAAACTAATATTTTCTCATGCGCACGCCTTATTTTTCATATGGTGACTAATAGCCATAATGTTAAGCAGTATATGTGTGCACTGTTTGTACTTTCACCTGATCAACACAAACTGTAGACATACTTTATAAAGTTATTTATGGCAAAACTATATTTGGCTTAAAGGAGATGCAAGCATTATCAACTGTTCTATGCAACAATTTACCCATGTAATATCTACTTTGCTTGAAAGAAAATAAACACAGATGTGTAGTTTTCATTTTATGTCTTTTGTAATTTTCACTGTGCTGGTATCTTACACAAAAGAGGTTGTAATCCTCAGTTGAACTTTTTAGACACATACAGTTACATATGATCGTCCTCATGCAAAAATGGGTCTTAAGTCATGTGCAGCCAGTGTAGTACCAGACCAGCTTGCACAGTCTGGACAGAATTGCCCTGTCTGCTATGGTCACAGAGAGTTGCCCTGTCTGCTATGGTCACAGAGAGTTGCCCTGTCTGCTATGGTCACAGAGAGTTGCCCTGTCTGCTATGGTCACAGAGAGTTGCCCTGTCTGCTATGGTCACAGAGAGTTGCCCTGTCTGCTATGGTCACAGAGAGTTGCCCTGTCTGCTATAGTCACAGAGAGCTGCCCTGTCTGCTATAGTCACAGAGAGCTGCCCTGTCTGCTATAGTCATTGAGAGTTGCCCTGTCTGCTATGGTCACAGAGAGTTGCCCTGTCTGCTATGGTCACAGAGAGTTGCCCTGTCTGCTATAGTCACAGAGAGCTGCCCTGTCTGCTATAGTCACAGAGAGTTGCCCTGTCTGCTATAGTCACAGAGAGCTGCCCTGTCTGCTATAGTCACAGAGAGCCGCCCTGTCTGCTATAGTCACAGAGAGCCGCCCTGTCTGCTATAGTCACAGAGAGTTGCCCTGTCTGCTATAGTCACAGAGAGCTGCCCTGTCTGCTATAGTCACAGAGAGTTGCCCTGTCTGCTATAGTCACAGAGAGTTGCCCTGTCTGCTATAGTCACAGAGAGCTGCCCTGTCTGCTATAGTCACACAGAGCTGCCCTGTCTGCTATAGTCACAGAGAGTTGCCCTGTCTGCTATAGTCACAGAGAGTTGCCCTGTCTGCTATAGTCACAGAAAGTTGCCCTGTCTGCTATAGTCACAGAGAGTTTCATGGTCTCATTAGGGGACATGGTAGCTCTTGACCATATGGCATAAGACCTATTTTTGCATGCTGCAGGTCATATGATCCACCATTTTTAATAATTAAGGAAACTATTGTTACTATTGTTAGTGAAAATCTTTTATAACATTTGTTGAATTCTCTGTTGTCTGCAAACTTCCCTGAACTGACAGTCAATAAATTTAACTGTTTAACGTTGTCACAAATGTATATGTGGAAATTATAAAGGATAGCATTTAATGTGTAATATTTAAGGAAATGATCTTGAGTTTTAGTGATTGTATTTTAACATCATTGAACTTGGGCCAAGGTAACATAGCTGTATAGTTATATAGAGAGACAATACACCAAGGCTTATTCAAATGCAGTATTTTTGATTTTATTGGATGGTCTGTCTTGTGAAAGTGCGTTACATGTATTCTTGTAATTTATAGTATGAACATGTGCTTGCATAATTGTTAATGTTGCATTATTATTACGTTGTACAACATTCATTACTGTATTAAAACAAATGTTAAACGTGGTTTTGTTGTTGATTTTTCAGGAATGTGCAATAAATTGGTATTAAAGTTGCAAGTTAAAATTGAACTAATTATTAAAGCCTGAACAATATGCTTTCACTGCAAGTGCCAAATGCCTCCGAAGTATTATTTTAACCCATAAGTGTATAAATGATTTTCAAAGTTGGGAAAGAAAGAAAAGTTTAAATAATTTTTGAAAACAGAAATCTCAATGTTCTGTATTGATATATTAATGCTCGTTACAATCCTTTATAATACTAATATTTGATATGCACAAAAAAGTCCACATAGAACGAATTATGGTTTTTGTAT
The DNA here is from genome assembly GCF_020536995.1 of Dreissena polymorpha. Classification (NCBI taxonomy): domain Eukaryota; kingdom Metazoa; phylum Mollusca; class Bivalvia; order Myida; family Dreissenidae; genus Dreissena; species Dreissena polymorpha. The sequence goes on from NC_068357.1 coordinate 34,817,856, forward strand.
GGTTGTTTAACTTCCTCTTAAAGTCCTAAAGATTTATATAAAGTTTTATTTGAATCCCTTAAATGCTTCTGGAATTATTGGCTGCACATAGCCACTATGCAATTGTAAAACTAATAAGGACTATCACATCAAAACACTTAAGAATGATAATTCCACTGACCCACAATGATCTATGAAGGTTGTTTTTAGCTCACCTAAGCACAACGTGCTCATGGTGAGCTTTTGTGATCGCCTTTTGTCCGTCGTCCTTTGTGCAACGTCAACATTTGCCTTGTTCACTCTCTAGAGGCCACATTTATTGTCCAATCTTCATGAAATTTGGTCAGAAGATTGGTCTTGATGATATCTTGGATGAGTTCGAAAATGGTTACGTTTGCTTGAAAAACATGGCTGCCAAGGGGCGGGGCATTTTTCCTTATATGGCTATAGTAAAATCTTGTAAACACTCTAGAGACCACATTTATTGCCCAATCTTCATGAAATTTGGTCAGAAGATTAATCCCAATAATATCTTGGATGAGTTTGAAAATGATGCCGGTGGGTTGAAAAACATGGCCGCCAGGGGGCGGGGCATTTTTCCTTAAATGGCTATAGTAAAACCTTGTTAACACTCTAGAGGCCACATTTATTTTCCGATCTTCATGAAACTTGCTCAGATGATTTGTCCCAATGATATCTTGGATGAGTTCAAAAATGGTAGCCTTTGCTTGAAAAACATGGCTGCCAAGGGGCGGGGCATTTTTCCCTATATGGCTATATTAAAATCTTGTAAACACTCTAGAGGCCATATTTATTGTCCGATCTTCATGAAACTTGGTCAGAACATTCATCCCAATGATATCTTGGACGAGTTTGAAAATGATGCCGGATGGTTGAAAAACATGGCCGCTAGGGGGCGGGGCATTTTTTCATATATGACTATAGTAAAACCTTGTTAACACTCTAGTTATGTTATAAAGTGCTGCTTTAATGTATTCTTACAATGAAGACAATGTTAAGTTAATATCCTTCCTATTTTGCATATTAAACTTGCAATAATCTATAGATTCTTAAAATTAAATAACACCATTAATTCATAACCTCTTTAAAATTGTTTATTTAATTCAGTTGCCCAATCTTCATGAACTTTGGTCAGAAAATTTGTTTCCTGTGTAGTAAAGTTTGGTTTTATTATGTCATTATTATGTACCATTAACTGTATTATTTAATTTTTTATAACACAGAATTTTCATAATTAACATAACTGTTTTAGTCATTATTACTAATGGTAAGCCTATCAACTAAGAGATAGCTGAAAGAAAGACAACATGTACACAATTTTGCAGTATCTATCTCCCTTGTTTAACCTGCTGAGTTATGTTACCCAATCTATTTTTCGGCGTAGCTGTATTAAGCCAGCTTTTCACCTTACCTGACCTTTGTAAACGTCCAATAAAATTCAAATAAAATTTCCCGCGGCTAGGTACGAATGAATACACTTCATTTATTCCATTGGCTGATTTGAGTATACCAGCAGAACATTGGAAACATATCCACGTCTTTGTAACACTGTTTTACTGCATGAAACAATTTGATCTCTAATGAAAAGGCTTAATAGATAGAACAGTTTTACACTCAATTCTCCACATCAGTACAGCTTTTGCGTGCACCTTTTATTTTCAGAGGAGTGCCAGGGCAAAAGCGTTTATACTTAAAGGCTATGTTCTCATATTTAGTACTTACTTCCATATTCCTGTCAACATGTTAACATGTAAAAGTATAAAGAGCAGTGGAAGCGAGGCCTCACTTTAATGCATTGCATTTCAACCCGCGAGGTATCGGGTCAATTGGCGGCCAGTGTGAGAATGTCAGAGTTTATAACAGGTCATCACCGGAGTTCGCAGTCAGTAAAATAATCGTTATATAATAAAGACGCTATCTGTGAACTAGGTGACCTGGAATTTTCTTTAGACCAGAAATATGTTAAATGAAGATATTCAGCAATATAATTATGGTATGTCAATAATAGATTCTTATTGTGTTTTCAACTATACAATGATTAATATTTTTTTTGATTAATTTGACAATAATTATTCCACCATATTGACTAGTGTATTAAGCATGAGCGCGATGATTCTCGATACTGTTAATAATCGATTCAAATAGCAATGCCCGACAAACCACTAAAACAGGTTTGTTCGAAGAACTCGTCTATAAATACGGTTACTTCGCGTGTGGCCGGTTGACACATATGTTTTAATTTCACTTCCATTCTTCTTTTGGTTTTCTGTGTTGTATCTATAGGTTTATGACTAGCAATATGTAATAATGTAAAATAGTCCGCGAAAACTCCGCGTAACATCCCGTACTGCGTGTGATGCAGCTAAGAACTGCACAGAAAATGACATTCGCTATCCTTGATCTCATTCATTGAACTATCAACGCCGTTTATCTTTTTTTTAAAGATATATCTTGTTCCTTCTGCTCTAGAATTTGTTAGACCCCTTGGTTTCAAAACACTTAAAGGGTAAATACTTCAAAATGCATATTTTTCTAGTATAATGACATTTTTGGCTAAGTTGTAATTTCTTGCGTAAATCTGTACTTATTGTTTTGTCACATTTGTTATCAGTTTGTAGCAAATTAATATATAATGGGAACTATTACTGATAAGCCATCTTTGAGAAATTCCCTGCAGATATTGATCATTGCAGTGTGTAACTTTTTACCACTCAGCTTTCTTAGCCAGGTAGTGTCTGATACAGTTAGAAAACCAGCATGAGTTGCCCTGAACAAATTGATAATGACCACAGACTGACAGAATCATGATTCCTAGGTACTTAATTACCCTCTCACTGTGCTCTATGCCAGATGTTAATATCAGTGGTCAGTAATACAAGCTAGTTGAAGTGTTTGATATATTTTATTTCACAGAAGGAGTATTAAATGCATGTTTTTAACTATTTACAAAAAATATGTAATTTAAATGGGAACTTCATATCAAAACAAGATTCCATAATAATTCACTCTATAAAATCATATTTAAGATATGTTAACACATATCAAATGGATACTCTATGAACACAATAAAGAAATAATTTCAATTATAAGTTTCTGGAGATAGAAATCAGAATCAGAATAACCTTCAAAGTCAAGATTTACCTTTTCTTATTTGCAGAGTTCATTTATCAAGATTTAATCATTTTCAGGCTTTATGTATTAAAACGATGTCAGAAAATTGAAAATAAAACAGTAATGAATGATACACAATATTAATGAAATGAAATATAAAATCGATACATTTTCATATTTCTAAATTGTTTAGTGTAAAACAGCCTACTGTTGAATAATATGTTTATAAAATAATATTTAAGATAACGGCAATACCTTTAGTTAATTGAATTACAACCAATCAGCGGTGTCATCCTGACTGGACATAAGCGTTTGTCGAATAAATATTTCCGCATTACATAAGTGCTCACAAAGTAACATAACCCGTAACCATCCCGTGACCGGTTCACTTGCGTACGCAAACGAGACCGCAATACCACACCTGGATACGACAGTCGAGTTCGAAAATGGTTTGGATTGGTAAAAAAACATGGCCCCCAAAGGTTTTTTTTTTCCTTATATTTATATAGTAAAAAAGCTTGTGAACACTCTAGAAGTCACATTTTTTGCCTAATCATCATGAAATTTTTGTCAAAACATTAGCTATGCGGATGTCTCGGACGAGTTTGAAAATGGTCGTGACAAGTGGAAAAACATGGGCACCAAGTGGTGGGGCAGTTTCCTTTATATGTATAAAGTGAAAACATGTGAATAGTCTAGAAGACACATTATCTTCATGAAATTCGGACATATCTTGTAAGAGTTAGAAAATGGTTCAGGTCTGTTAAAAAAAAACATGGCCGCCAGGGGGCTATTTGTTGTTCATTCTTCATGAAACTTGGTTAGAACATTATTGTGTTTCATTGATACTTGGGCTGCAAAGAACAGGTCATTTCTTTTTATCTCAGGTGAGCGACTTTGGGCCTTTCAGTCCCTCTTGTTTTTAAATATCTCCAATTGTAATTGAATTATAGAGTGCACATGAGAATAAACAGACTGCAATAAAATCTAAAAAATACCTAAGAAAATGTTATGGTTCTTCTTATCTGCACTTCCTCTTAGATACCTTTATCAAAATATGAAGTTTCAATTGCAACCATTTAATACTTGTTAATGTTTGCTTTGCACAGTAAGACGTTCTTCTGTTCATTAAAAAAAAATAAGGCGAGATCTCAGAAAAAAATACAGAAACAATATTGTTCTTATTGTCTGCAATGTCTCTGATTTTCCTGTATAAATATATGAAATAGAATCTTAATTTCCCAAATATTAATTAATGTAGAGCACTTACAAAATCATAAAAGGGCAATAGCTCTGCAAGTACTAAAGAATGATGGTCATTTTATATTAAAGCAATCATTTGAAAACCTTCAATAAGTTTATGCTTGCAAAGTTATGAGATGCTTTATGCACCCGGATCGAATGATCGATGGTACATGTATATTGTTTTTGGCCTGTCTGTCTGTCATTGTGTGTGTCTGTCCAAAACTTTAACCTTGGTCATAAGTTTTGCAACATTGAAGATAGCAACTTGATATTTGGCATGCATGTGTATCTCATGGAGCTGCATATTTTGAGTGGTGAAAGGTCAAGGTCATCCTTCAAGGTCAAATGTAAAATATATGGCTTTAAAGCGCTGTAGGGGGCATTGTGTTTCACAAACACAGCTCTTGTTTGTGTGTGTAAAGGGGTAACAACACTAACAAAACAAATCTTCAACATACTATTTGTTAATTTATTTCATGATGTATAAAAAAGCTGTACTGTATAACATAGTAAATGAATATATACAATGATTAATGTATATGGAATGCACAAGTCATCAACTGTAACACAAGAATGGGAAATTCACACGTTCAACAGACTTGCAGGTCAAAGTGTTTATTAATATTGCAAATTTTAAGAAATGTTAAAATGTACTGCTTTTCTTTAAGAATTCCTTTATAAGCTAGTCACTGCACGCCAGGTCCTAATTGAGCCTTATTTTAAGAATTCTGGGCTTCATGCAAGTGCGCTAAGCGTCGTCTCAGATAAGCCTGTGCAATCTGTGCTAGCATTAGCCAGCATCAAAACATAAACAAATCACTCTTAAGTTCTATGAGAATTTTGTAATTTGAGTGTTAAAACTTTGAATTATGGACACTAAAAAAGGTTAGTTCATACAAATCTAATGCAAGTTATATATAGGTATTGTACAATAGTCCTTTATATACAACCATCTGTTTTCTACACAAATAAAATACAAGAAATTTACAGAAACATGATAAGGAATGTGATTTAATCGGATATGTTCTCATAGAAAATGTACAGAAATATAAAAAAGATATATGAATCATATACAATGAGTTGCAAATTTATACAATGAGAGTCAAACTATATGCGAGATTAAAATGTTGTAGCACGCAGGACAATATATAATATTCATAAGTACACATTTTGTCAACAAACATGTGTTTCAAGTTAACACATTTATTACTATTTTTCCACAAACAGTAAGACATTCTGTCTTTATTGATGACTCACATAATGAATGAATTATCTCATTCTGTCTCATATATACTACTCAAAATTTGCTAAGGATCACTTTTTATAGAATGTGTTATTTGAAGTTCAACCCTAGCTAGATTCAGCCAGCGTCACGCATCAATGATAAATTAATATATAAGAATAAAATCAAAAACACACATTCTAATATCAAAACCTACAAAATAACAATTTAAATTAAATTAAATTGAAGATAATGTGAAAATAAAAATCCTTAGTAAATTTTGAGTAGTATATATCTTTACTTTTTAGGAATTTGATCATTAATGATATAAAAACATTGTGTTTACTGCAAAATGCTCCAATTTTTTACACAGCCACCTAGATTTGTAAATTTCGGTACAAAGACATCAGAAATTAATATACATAAAAAATTGATCAAACAAATGTAATGGAAGCAAAGTAGAATCACCAGCTCGATTGGACATCAGTTTGATAATTTAAATGTCTTACAAGACAACTTATTTCCAAAGTGATTAATGTTTCTGAACTCTGATGATAAAAATGTATCACATAACAACCTTGATTAAAACAGTTGAGTGCATTATTGAGGAGTTATATAATAAGAACCCTGTTACAAGTTCAAAAGGACTTTTTAAAGCAAATTAAAAGAGCTTTTGCCATATTGAAACGTCATGCAAAGCAAAAAACGACTTTCAAAGAATTGTTTAACAAAACATTTGCAACAATTTGAACAATATAATCCACCTTCAAGTATCTATTTCTTTTAGTCCATTTTCACAGCCAAGCTGCGTTTAGCACTGTTGCTATGGAAACTATGAGCAGGGCCAGGGTTGGCACAATGGTGCTGGTTCCACTAAGCACCCACAGGGTGATGGGCTTGCTGTAAGGGTTGTTTCCGGGGTCAAACCTCTGGGGGCAGTCATCGACTGAAAACAGTGGGATAAATAAAATTAAGCTCTAGAACACTGACCTGATTCCCGAGAACACTTTTAGCAAAGAGAACTCTTTTGAATTGTGTCCTATATTTATTTTATTTTCTGTTTGTGTACGTCTTTTACTAGATATTTGACAACATATTGAATAACCAGGATGTTCTTGTTTCAATTTAACCTGAGTCAAGTAGAAAACCAATGTATTCATTATAACAGTACTTGAATACTTTCATGCATAACCCTTTCAGTGCGGGAACCGAATTTTAAAGGCCTTTGCAAACAGTTTGGATCCAGATGAGACGCCACAGAACGTGGCGTCTCATCAGGATCCAAACTGTTTGCTATTCTGATAGTATTCTTTGAAAAAAATCGAAGACAATGCTAATTTTAGAACTTCAGCAGACGACAATTTAGCAGACAACAAAGTTCCCAGCATGCAAAGGGTTAAGGTCAGTAACCCTATCCCGCTCAGAAGCAATGAGAAAATGGCAATATGCAACCAGGATAGCGCCAGAACAGCCTGCGAGTATCTCGCAGTTTATTTAGATTTCATGCTGTAAGCTGCTTATTAGAACCTAAGGGTTGGATGTGAAGCCTTTAAAACTTGAATCTGATAAGAAGGGTGTCAGATCCTGAACTTTATCATATTAGGGGAGAAGTTGTGTGGTGGCCTGGTGAGCTCAGTTAGGGGAGCGCTCAACCTGTTAACGAGGTTTCTCAGGTGTGAATCCCGGACTGGCCGCACAATTTTCTCACCCTGCGACAATGTTAAGGCCGTGACAATGGCCTTTAATTTACTTTGATTTTCAAACCGACTACAAAAGCGTAAAAGTGCGTGTCTGAGTGGTAAAGGGCTAATATTGGAGAGCATGAACTATTACACAAAGCGTTTTCATACACAGTTCTTCACTCTCTAGTGAGTACAATTCAATAGCCAATTCCATAAACACTGAAGTGTCCTCCCTGATAAGCCTTTAGGAACAGCACAAGCTTATCTCGGACGACACTTTACACACATGGATTGAGCCCAGGTGAGGTAGACTGAGGCTCATACGTACACAGTCGTTCACTCTCAGAGAGGTCAAGGTGAAGACCGGTGCCCGGCAGCTGGTAGTCCAGGGCCTTCTGCACCCGTGGGCATCGGGCATTCTGTGCCCGTGACATGTACACTCCTGTCCAGCTCTTCCTCTCATACACCTGGAGAAGAATGTAATTGTCAGAACACATTATTGTTAGAACACGTTATTGTTAAAACACGTTATTGTTAGAACACATTATTGTTAGAACACATTATTGTTAGAACACATTGTTAGAACACGTTATTGTTAGAACATGTTATTGTTAGAACAAGTTACCGTAAATCTACGAATATAATACGCACTTTTTTACCTGCCGATTTTTTCTTTAAGTAGGGGGTACGTATAATATACGAGTTTAGAGCAGAACAAAATTTTTCCTTTGCAAATTTTCAACTAAATCGCTGTTATTCGCTTCGCAGCAGCCATTTTGAACTACACCATTACATCAAAGGGGTGCAACATGGCTCGCGCTGTAGTTCGCCATTTAAGTCATTTGCGAAAATATTGAGAATTTGGCTCAATAAAAATCTTATTTGTGAAACTGCAAAAATCTAGTAAAATTTCATTGAAAACATCCGCCATTTATATCGGACTGGTTTTCTATATTTGTCTCTTTGTTTTAATGAAACTGTTCGCAATTCGAACAGTAAACAAAACCCGGTCTGTACCTGATTATGAGACATCGCTTGACCTTATTGTTATTGAAGTACGCATGGTAGCTGGCCAATCAACATTGAGCTCGCTTACACATAAAATGACGTTGTCGAATGAAACATGAGAACAGGAGGAGCTATCGGATAAAATTGGGTCATCCATGCGCAGACACTGTTTACTTTGAATACACAGTTAATATCATCGTCTGCCTACAAAATAGCGACTGGACGCTAAGTCGTATTAAGATATTAGCAAATGAAAAAAAAAACTGACAATACCCGTAAATAAATATTTATTAGCTGACCACTATTTATCTTTCTACCGCATATTTACCATATCTGAAGTAAAGAGTGGTAATTAAATAATTAGTTTTATGATGCTAATAGAGTCTATTACACCTGTCTGCCGATTGCCGAATTAAATTGAAAGGTGATAATTAATTAATTTGTTTTTTACTCCCAAACTAGCCTTAATGACAGCAGTGTATTTTAATTAACTAGATCATGAAAAACACGAGCGTTTAATTGTATTTTAAGTTATATTAAAGTATCGAGTTTGTAATTCGAAAAAAGAAAAAGTAATTCATCAAGACAACTATAAAAACAGAAGTAACCATTTTGTCTTCTTATTACTTTATTATTATTATAATTATTATCGTCCCGAATATTGTCAAATTGAATTAAATGTGAAAACAAAAAACAGCGTCTCTGCTTCTTTCTTTTGTAATTATGACTGCTTGACCCGGATGTCAGCAAGGGGCCCGTGTGTTATCGGTAACAATCAATGGTAATATAAACAATAGACAGAGATATTTATTATGCAACTGTCATAACAACAGCACTATAACACATCCCAATCAATAAACCGAGGTAACAGATAGTTGACAATACCAAATTGATTTGCTATTTTCACAGCACAAAAATATATTGACACATTTTTTCGGAAATGGCCGATTTTGGACACTGATTTTTTTAGTGCGTATTTTACTCGGATTTTCAATTTTTACCGATAAATTTTGACCAAAATCGGGGGTGCGTATTATGAACGAGGGCGTATTATATTTGTGGATTTACGGTATTGTTAAAAACACGTTATTATTAGAACACATTATTGTTATATCACGTTATTGTTAGAACACGTTATTGTTAAAAACACATGATTGTTAGAACACGTTATTGTTAGAACACTTTGTTAGAACATGTTATTGTTAGAACAGGTTATTGTTAGAACACATTATTGTTAGAACACATTATTGTTAGACAAGTTATTGTTAAAAACATGTTATTGTTAGAACACATTATTGTTAGAACACACATTATTGTTAGAACACATAATTGTTAGAACAAAAATGAAAATTTTGGTAAACCTCGGCTAAAACTAGCATAATGCTGGTTAAATTTGATTAACAAATTATAGTTCGCAGTGGTATAGTGGATATGGTGTCGGCCCTAGCAATTGGGAGGTCATGGGTTCCATCCTCACTGTGGGAGTGTTCTTTAGATTTCCCCCATAGACACCAAGTACTTGTTCTAGTCCCAGGAGAGAGACTCGAGAGCGTTTCAAATAAGCCTTAGGCTTTGTATGCAATCGAGCTAAAATAATTAATAGTTCAATGAAATTGCAAGTGTATTTTTTCAAAGCTAGCAAACGAAGTGCAAATGAAATTTTTGAAAAGGCCGTTTTAAGTTTTATGGGTATATTATTTTTTATGGTCAACTTAATCAACAAACAAAATATGTGTTTTTCCGAAACACTATGTCCCCTTCTGCGCCGCTTTGAAGCTATATATTTGACCTTTGACCTTGAAGGATGGCCTTGACCTTTCACCAATCAAAATGTGCAGCTCCATGAGATACACATGCATGCCAAATATGAAGTTGATATCTTCAATATTGCCAAAGTTATAGCAAAATGTTAAAGTTGGGGCAAACAAATACACCAACAGACAGGGCAAAAACAATATGTCCCCCACTATAGTGGGTGGAGGACATAACAATACCACACTCGCCTAATATTACCGTTTTATTTAACCAGCTTATAAGGCACATGCCACTAATGACAACTATGTTTCACAGCAGAACATCCCGCTTGAGTTATAAGAAGCTGAAATGAATGCTATGTCTTTACAGAAATGACACAGATCACAGAATATGTGATCACAGATCACATGAACATAGATAGCATGAAGCCAAGTCACAGTGTACTTACCCAGCATCTGTAGCTGGAGATGGCGTCCTCCTCGTCCCATGTGAACAGGTACATGAACACAGATCAGAGATAAAGTGAACACAGATCACATGAACACAGATCATATGAACACAGATCACAGATAAAGTGAACACAGATCTCATGAATAAAGGTCACAGTGTACGTACCCAGCATCTGTAGGTGGAGATGGCGTCCTCCTCGTCCCATGTGACCAGGTACATGAACACATATCATATGACAGGGTTTTTTTTAGAAAAAGGGGAAGACGCTGAGCGCTGGGTGTAGGTGAAAATAGAGTGCGAAAGAGACATATTTGGGGAAAAAATAAAAACACTTTTTATCAATGTCTATATTATATATATACTATCAACTGGTTTATTTTTCTTTTAATGACAACAAGGGCATATCACATATCATAATATAACATACAGTTTTCAATATAGAAATAATGATTACGGTACTTGTCAAAGTGCAAACATAAGTTATTTTATACATGTTCATTTAAGAGTGGTGTCGATTGTCCCAAATTTTAAATCCTGAAAATTGGGCCGGGGGTCTTGGAATCGCAGCCGTATGAACCCATAAGAAATAAAGAGAAAAGCCCTCCACTTCGCCCAGAGCCCTTACTAATTGTTTTTTTAAATAGTATTTCCAATTGAAATTTCAGGTGAATAAAATTCTAAATATTATAAACCAGACCCTCCGTATCACCGCATGTGTATTCGTCATTCTATTTCTTCAATAAAATGTGCATATTGTTTGACTCCAGACAATGAAAACCAGTTACCAAGCAAATACGTTATTAATATACAATTTTATTGACATATTGCTTTACAATAGCATAGATTGTGGGTAAAAAACTACTTATTATCACCTTTTAATTTCGAACGATAGTCGATAATCGGCAAAAACTGAGAAAGGTGTTAAATTGTCGACATAGAACTAATTATTTAATTATAATCCTTTAATTCAGATCGATAGTCGGTAGAAAGGTGTATAAGTGATCAGCTTAGAAATTATTTATTTATTGTTACCCTTCTTTTTAATTTGTTTATATTTAAAAACGACGATTGCCATTGGCCGCTATATTGTTGGCAGACAATATAAATGTGTATTCCATGTAAACAGTGTCTGCGCATGAATGACCCAATATTAGACTATGTGTGAGCGAACTCAATGTTGATTGGCCAGCTACCACGTGTGCTTCAATTACAGTAAGGTCAAGCGATGGCTCATGTTCTGGTGCAGACCGGTTTTCGTTTATTGTTCAAATTGCGAACAATTTCATTGAAACAAAGAGATAGAGAGACTTTTATTTTCCTCCATTCATGGAGAGCATAATATATAATACAGCAAGGAAGTACAATCGAGTATATACATTTACAGCAATAAAGTGCAAAATGTTCTGCAAAAATTAACAGGAACCGCACACTATACATTCTAATCCAACTCCGTAGACGCTTATTTCTATTTTAACGTGTTTTTGCGACCACCGCAAATGAGCTAGTATTATGATGGATGATTAAGCAATCAACATTAACAATATTCGATTTAAAGCTTAAATAAAAATGCTAAAAAAAGAAATGTATTTGTGAAAAATGATATTCTTGGAGGGGAAATTGTATTTTGAGGGGAAATAATTCTGGTAGGGGAAGACGCCGACTATCAGCGTCACTTTCTTAGTAAAAAACAAGAGATGTGTTTGTCAGAAACACAATGCCCCCTACTGCCCCGCATTGAAATAAAATTTCTATTTATCATTTGGCATGTATAGAAATCATCTCCCTTTAAAGGTTATTACTTCCATTGAATTTTGTCTAATCCAACTGGGGGTGGGGTGGGTGGGGAGGGTCTCACAGTCAATTATGACCATGTCAGACATCACTGACAACCAAGGCCTGTGGTTTAAAAGAGATCATAGCCAGAGTTGATCATGTATTTATGGACATAAGTCCACAAATGTAATGAACACCAAAGAAATTATGATTATATCATTTTAAAAAACTTTGACAAATCAATCATTTGGGTTATAAATAATCAAAATAATAAATCTGTACAGTAACTGTGAAAAGAACTTCAATTCTTGGTAAGGAAATATATAATATGAGATTTATAATTATATAAATTACTTCCCTTGAAAATAATTGTCTGTAACAAATGTCTATTTTTAGTAGCAAATAATTAAAAGCCAGTACCGTGACTGTAGATTCACCACTCAAAATGTGCAGCTCCATGAGATACACATGCATGCCAAATATATAAAGTATATTGAATAATTTTCTCCTTTTTTAAAGCTTATTACTTCCCTTAAATCTGTATTTTTACCGTAGACCGTAAAGGATGACCTTGACCTTGACCTTTTACCACAATGTGTTTGTCAGAAACACAATGCCGCCTACTGCGCCACTTTGATTTATTTAACAAAAATATATACGTGGGCAGGTCAGATAACTATGTCCATTTAAAGCTTATTACTTTCCTTGACTTTGTTTTTCGACCCTAGACCTTGAAGGATGATGTTCACCTTGAAATTTTACCACTCAAAATGTGCAGCTCCATGAGATACACATGCATGCCAAATATCAAGGTGCTATCTTCAATATTTCAAAAGTTATGGCCAATGTTAAAGTTTTTTTTCGGACGGATGGACAGACACACTGACTAACGTACAGTTCAACTGCTATATGCAACCCTATCGGGGGCATAAAAAACCTGCATGAACATATCTAACATAAAGCCAGGTCCCAGTGTTCTTACCCAGCATCTGTAGCTGGAGATGGCGTCCGCCTCGTCCCTTGTGACCAGGTACATGAACACAGATCACAGATAAAGTGAACGTAGATCACATGAACACAGGTCACAGTGTACTTACCCAGCATCTGTAGCTGGAGATGGCGTCCTCCTCGTCCCATGTGACCAGGTTCATGAACACAGATCACAGATAAAGTGAACACAGATAACATGAACACAGGTCCCAGTGTACTTACCCAGCATCTGTAGCTGGAGATGGCGTCCTCCTCGTCCCATGTGACCAGGTACATGAACACAGATCACAGATAAAGTGAACACAGATCACATGAACACAGGTCACTGTACTTATCCAGCATCTGTACCTGGAGATTGCGTCCTCCTCATCCCATGTGACCACGTACATGAACACAGATCACAGATTAAGTGAACACAGATCACATGAACACAGGTCCCAGTGTACTTACCCAGCATCTGTAGCTGGAGATGGCATCCTCCTCGTCCCATGTGACCAAGTAAGACTTCATGTCCTCCATCCAGAACCCAACACACGTCAGGATGTTGTCAGGCTCATCTGAAAGTGGACATGGGTCTGTGCAACCAGAAGAAAACAAGTTGAAATGGGTCTGTGCAACCAAAATAAAACAAGTGGACATGGGTCTGTGCAACCAGAATAAAACAAGTGGAAATGGGTCTGTGCAACCAGAATATAACAAGTGGAAATGGGTCTGTGCAACCAGAATATAACAAGTGGATATGGGTCTGTGCAACCAGAATAAAACAAGAACAGTCTGTTCAGTTTTCATGCTGTTTGCTGCTCATCAGTATCTCAGAGTTTGAAATAAAGGTTTGAAAACTTGAAACTATGTAAAATGATTATATTTTCAATTTGATTTTCTTACCAACTACAAATATGTCAAAACCAGTTGAATGATTGTCTTCAAGTTATGTCAACAGAGTGACGAATCAGTGTCTTTTGTTGGGAGTACTTTAATTTAAATATATTCTTGAATTTCAGAAGGCAAACCAAATTGTTTTAGCCAAACATTAAAACTGAACCATTTAAACAAATCAGAACTTGATATATCTGACAGTTTAAGCACAGATGATTAAAATATATTTATTATAAGAAGAAATTCACAGCGATGCCTATTACAGGTAAATGGATCATTACCCCATTTCATGTGCTCTAAGTCTCTACTTCAACCATCTCTAACATACAACTGTCAATAAAGCAACATAAAAAAAAAACACACATTCCTTGTTGCATGGTGTTTAAAATGGAGCCAGGGCTCTTTGGATGGGGGAAAAAATGTAGTTGTTTTGACAAAAATTTGACAAAAAAAAAGTATCCTTAGACATTGGGAATGGGGCGAGCCCAAAATTTGAACAAAAAGAACACACTGACATACCATACTCTCCAATGGGACGACCCCTGTAATCCACAGACTCGCAATACTCAGAGTCAATCTGTATACGGGTCATGGTGTTACTGCACGACTTGAACTCCGTCACCCAGTTGCGGCAGTAGATCTGCACACGAGGTTTCTCGGTGACACCGCGCACACGCGTGCGGTACTTCTCCTGCACTGACATGAACAGCTGATTGAAGCTGTAGCGGCCTGCTATGGGGCAGGGGACTGGAGACGGGGGATCCACTGCAAGAAACAGTTCAGCATCTTTTGATTGTTGCATGACATTTATGCAAATTCAGCATCTGCGATGGTACCTTTATATTATAGTTGAGCCTCGCTCTGGGAAAACGGGGCTAAAAGCATGTGCGTTAACACTTTGCATGCTGGGAAAATTGTCATCTGCTAAAATGTTGTCTGCTAAATTTCTGAAATAAGCATTTTCTTCAACTTTTTTCAAAGAATACTATCAGAATAGCAAACAGTTCGGATCCTGATGAGACGCCACTTTCTGTGGTGTCTCATCTGCATCCAAACTGTTTGCAAAGGCCTTCAAAATTTGGTTCCCGCACGGAGAGCGTTAATTTTGATGCCAGATAACCCTGTGCAGTTTCCACATTGTTATCCGCGAAACACTTTCTGCTTATATTTATTTTTTCGTTTCAATAGGTTTCACAAGGTGAAAATAGTTGTGACTGCTAAATTTTGTTACTAGATTTTGAAATAAATTTTATCAAATGTTTATCCATTATAATTTAATTGATAATAACAATAATTTACATTGCAACATTTCAAGAGTTTTAATTAATGTCATTTAAAAACAAAAGTAGAAGAAAGGCCATAATTATGCCAAAACTTGTTGCATCAAAAATTAATTTCCTTACAATTATCCACACATTTAAGTCATTGAAATGTAAAAGTTAAAGCAAAATTCACAGAGTATTGAAACAGGAGTTCAAAATGCAAGCACGTTGATGTACAGACTGACATATGCCATACTTAATGCCTTCTGCTCCATGGGGGCATGAAAATGGGCCTAATTCTGCTAAATTGCAGATCAGAGTTATGGTCATTGGTCAGTACCTCACACAAGGACTTTGAACCCGTGTTAATTGAAAACCTTTAAATTAGTAGTTACAGTAAAATAAAAAAGTTGCATGTTTACCTTAACCAGAGCTTTAAGCCGAGGCTGATGCAGACAAATAAAAGAGTGCTAGAGCTTGAACTATTATGTGTATAATCACACTAAGAAATTACTTATAAGCTTCATTCAGGAAAAACTGGGCTGAATGCATGTGTGTAAGGTGTCATCCCAGGTTGGCTGAATGCATGTGTGTAAGGTGTCATCCCAGGTTAGGCTGAATGCATGTGTGTAAGGTGTCATCCCAGGACTGGGATGAATGCATGTGTGTAAGGTGTCATCCCAGGTTAGGCTGAATGCATGTGTGTAAGGTGTCATCCCAGAACTGGTCTGAATGCATGTGTGTAAGGTGCCATCCCAGGTTGGCTGAATGCATGTGTGTAAGGTGTCATCCCAGGTAGGCTGAATGCATGTGTGTAAGGTGTCATCCCAGGACTGGGCTGAATGCATGTGTGTAAGGTGTCATTCCAGGCTGGGCTGAATGCATGTGCAGAAGGTGTCATCCCAGGTAGGCTGAATGCATGTGTGTAAGGTGTCATCCCAGGACTGGGCTGAATGCATGTGTGTAATGTGTCATCCCAGGACTGGGCTGAATGCATGTGTGTAAGATGTCATCCCAGGTTAGGCTGAATGCATGTGTGTAAGGTGTCATCCCAGGACTGGGCTGAATGCATGTGTGTAAGGTGTCATCCCAGGTTGGCTGAATGCATGTGTGTAAGGTGTCATCCCATGACTGGGCTGAATGAATGTGTGTAAGGTGTCATCCCAGGACTGGGCTGAATGCATGTGTGTAAGGTGTCATCCCAGGTTAGGCTGAATGCATGTGTGTAAGGTGTCATCCCAGGACTGGGTTGAATGCATGTGTGTAAGGTGTCATCCCAGGCTGGGCTGAATGCATGTGTAGAAGGTGTCATCCCAGGTAGGCTGAATGCATGTGTGTAAGGTGTCATCCCAGGTTGGCTGAATGCATGTGTGTAAGGTGTCATCCCAGGTCAGGCTGAATGCATGTGTGTAAGGTGTCATCCCAGGTTGGCTGAATGCATTTGTGTAAGGTGTCATCCCAGGTTGGCTGAATGCATGTGTGTAAGGTGTCATCCCAGGACGAGGCTGAATGCATGTGTGTAAGGTGTCATCCCAGGTTAGGCTGAATGCATGTGTGTAAGGTGTCATCCCAGGTTGGCTGAATGCATGTGTGTAAGGTGTCATCCCAGGACTAGGCTGAATGCATGTGTGTAAGGTGTCATCCCAGGTTAGGCTGAATGCATGTGTGTAAGTTGTCATCCCAGGTTAGGCTGAATGCATGTGTGTAAGGTGTCATCCCAGGTTAGGCTGAATGCATGTGTAGAAGGTGTCATCCCAGGTAGGCTGAATGCATGTGTGTAAGGTGACATCCCAGGTAGGCTGAATGCATGTGTGTAAGGTGTCATCCCAGGACTGGGCTGAATGCATGTGTGTAAGGTGTCATCCCAGGTAAGGCTGAATGCATGTGTGTAAGGTGTCATCCCAGGTAGGCTGAATGCATGTGTGTAAGGTGTCATCACAGGTAGGCTGAATGCATGTGTGTAAGGTGTCATCCCAGGTTGGCTGAATGCCTGTGTGTAAGGTTTCATCCCAGGTAAGGCTGAATGCATGTGAGTAAGGTGTCATCCCAGGTTTGCTGAATGCATGTGTGTAAGGTGTCATCCCAGGAAGGCTGAATGCATGTGTAGAAGGTGTCATCCCAGGTTAGGCTGAATGCATGTGTGTAAGGTGTCATCCCAGGTAGGCTGAATGCATGTGTAGAAGGTGTCATCCCAGGTTGGCTGAATGCATGTGTGTAAGTTGTCATCCCAGGTTAGGCTGAATGCATGTGTAGAAGGTGTCATCCCAGGTAGGCTGAATGCATGTGTGTAAGGTGTCATCCCAGGTTAGGCTGAATGCATGTGTGTAAGTTGTCATCCCAGGTTAGGCTGAATGCATGTGTAGAAGGTGTCATCCCAGATTGGCTGAATGCATGTGTGTTAGGTGTCATCACAGGTAGGCTGAATGCATGTGTGTAAGTTGTCATCCCAGGTTGGCTGAATGCATGTGTGTAAGGTGTCATCCCAGGCTGGGCTGAATGCATGTGTGTAAGGTGTCATCCCAGGTAGTCTGAATGAATGTGTGTAAGTTGTCATCCCAGGACTGGGCTCAATGTATGTGTGTAAGGTGTCATCCCAGGTTGGCTGAATGCATGTGTATAAGGTGTCATCCCAGGTTGGCTGAATGCATGTGTGTAAGTTGTCATCCCAGGTTAGCTGAATGCATGTGTGTAAGGTGTCATCCCAGGTTAGGCTGAATGCATGTGTGTAAGTTGTCATCCCAGGTTAGGCTGAATGCATGTGTAGAAGGTGTCATCCCAGGTTGGCTGAATGCATGTGTGTTAGGTGTCATCACAGGTAGGCTTAATGCATGTGTGTAAGGTGTCATCCCAGGTTGGGCTGAATGCATGTGTGTAAGATGTCATCCCAGGCTGGCTGAATGCATGTGTGTAAGGTGTCATCCCAGGTTGGGCTGAATGCATGTGTGTAAGGTGTCATCACAGGTAGGCTGAATGCATGTGTGTAAGGTGTCATCCCAGGTTGGCTGAATGCATGTGTGTTAGATGTCATCCCAGGCTGGCTGAATGCATGTGTGTAAGGTGTCATCCCAGGTAGGCTGAATGCATGTGTGTAAGGTGTCATCCCAGGTAGGCTGAATGCATGTGTGTAAGGTGTCATCACAGGTTGGTTGAATGCATGTGTGTAAGGTGTCATCCCAGGTTAGCTGAATGCATGTGTGTAAGGTGTCATCCCAGGTTAGGCTGAATGCATGTGTGTAAGGTGTCATCCCAGGTTAGGCTGAATGCATGTGTGTAAGGTGTCATCCCAGGTTGGGCTCAATGCATGTGTGTAAGGTGTCATCCCAGGTTGGCTGAATGCATGTGTGTAAGGTGTCATCCCAGGAAGGCTGAATGCATGTGTGTAAGGTGTCATCCCAGGTAGGCTGAATGCATGTGTGTAAGGTGTCATCCCAGGTTGGCTGAATGCACGTGTGTAAGGTGTCATCCTAGGTAGGCTGAATGCATGTGTGTAAGGTGTCATCCCAGGTTGGCTGAATGCATGTGTGTAAGGTATCATCCCAAGTTGGCTGAATGCATGTGTGTAAGGTGTCATCCCAGGTTGGCTGAATGCATGTGTGTAAGGTGTCATCCCAGGTTGGCTGAATGCATGTGTACAAGGTGTCATCCCAGGTTAGGCTGAATGCATGTGTGTAAGGTGTCATCACAGGTTGGCTGAATGCATGTGTGTAAGGTGTCATCCCAGGTTGGGCTGAATGCATGTGTGTAAGGTGTCATCCCAGGTTAGCTGAATGCATGTGTGTAAGGTGTCATCCCAGGTTGGCTGAATGCATGTGTAGAAGGTGTCATCCCAGGTTGGCTGAATGCATGTGTGTAAGGTGTCATCCCAGGTTAGGCTGAATGCATGTGTGTTAGGTGTCATCACAGGTTAGGCTGAATGCATGTGAGTAAAGTGTCATCCCAGGTTGGCTGAATGCATTTGTGTAAGGTGTCATCCCAGGCTAGGCCGAATGCATGTGTGTAAGGTGTCATCCCAGGTTGGGCTGAATGCATGTGTGTAAGGTGTCATCCCAGGTAGGCTGAATGCATGTGTGTAAGGTGTCATCCCAGGCTGGGCTGAATGCATGTGTGTAAGGTGTCATCCCAGGTTGGCTGAATGCATGTGTGTAAGGTGTCATCACAGGTTGGCTGAATGCATGTGTGTAAGGTGTCATCCCAGGTTGGCTGAATGCATGTGTGTAAGGTGTCATCCCAGGTAGGCTGAATGCATGTGTAGAAGATGTCATCCCAGGTAGGCTGAATGCATGTGTGTAAGGTGTCATCCCAGGTAAGACTGAATGCATGTGAGTAAGGTGTCATCCCAGGTTGGCTCAATGCATGTGTGTAAGGTGTCATCCCAGGTAGGCTGAATGCATGTGTGTATGGTGTCATCCCAGGTTGGCTGAATGCATGTGTGTAAGGTGTCATCCCAGGTAGGCTGAATGCATGTGTGTAAGGTGTCATCCCAGGTTAGGCTGAATGCATGTGTGTTAGGTGTCATCCCAGGTATGGCTGAATGCATGTGTGTAAGGTGTCATCCCAGGTTGGCTGAATGCATGTGTGTAAGTTGTCATCACAGGTTGGCTGAATGCATGTGTAGAAGGTGTCATCACAGGTTGGCTGAATGCATGTGTGTAAGTTGTCATCCCAGGTAGGCTGAATGCATGTGTGTAAGGTGTCATCCCAGGTTTGCTGAATGCATGTGTGTAAGGTGTCATCCCAGGTTGGCTGAATGCATGTGTGTAAGGTGTCATCCCAGGTTGGCTGAATGCATGTGTGTAAGGTGTCATCCCAGGTAGGCTGAATGCATGTGTGTAAGGTGTCATCCCAGGACTGGGCTGAATGCATGTGTGTTAGGTGTCATCCCAGGTTGGCTGAATGCATGTGTGTAAGGTGTCATCCCAGGTTAGGCTGAATGCATGTGTGTAAGGTGTCATCCCAGGTTGGCTGAATGCATGTGTGTAAGGTGTCATCTCAGGTTTGCTGAATGCATGTGTGTAAGGTGTCATCCCCGGTTGGCTGAATGCATGTGTGTAAGGTGTCATCCCAGGTTGGCTGAATGCATGTGTGTAAGTTGTCATCCCAGGTAGGCTGAATGCATGTGTAGAAGGTGTCATCCCAGGTAGGCTGAATGCATGTGTAGAAGGTGTCATCCCAGGTAGGCTGAATGCATGTGTGTAAGGTGTCATCCCAGGTTAGGCTGAATGCATGTGTGTAAGGTGTCATCCCAGGTAGGCTGAATGCATGTGTAGAAGGTGTCATCACAGGTAGGCTGAATGCATGTGTAGGTGTCATCCCAGGTTGGCTGAATGCATGTGTAGAAGGTGTCATCCCAGGTAGGCTGAATGCATGTGTGTAAGGTGTCATCCCAGGTTGTCTGAATGCATGTGTGTAAGGTGTCATCCCAGGTAGGCTGAATGCATGTGTAGAAGGTGTCATCACAGGTAGGCTGAATGCATGTGTAGAAGGTGTCATCCCAGGTGGGCTGAATGCATGTGTAGAAGGTGTCACTAGGTGGGCTGAATGCATGTGTAGAAGGTGTCATCCCAGGTAGGCTGAATGCATGTGTGTAAGGTGTCATCCCAGGTTGGCTGAATGCATGAGTGTAAGTTGTCATCCCAGGACTGGGCTGAATGCATGTGTGTAAGGTGTCATCACAGGTAGGCTGAATGCATGTGTGTAAAGTGTCATCTCAGGTTGGTTGTATGCATGTGTGTAAGTTGTCATCCCAGGTTGGCTGAATGCATGTGTGTAAGGTGTCATCCCAGGCTGGGCTGAATGCATGTGTGTAAGGTGTCATCCCAGGTAGGCTGAATGCATGTGTGTAAGTTGTCATCCCAGGACTGGGCTGAATGCATGTGTGTAAGGTGTCATCCCAGGTTGGCTGAATGCATGTGTGTAAGGTGTCATCCCAGGTTGGCTGAATGCATGTGTGTAAGTTGTCATCCCAGGTTAGCTGAATGCATGTGTGTAAGGTGTCATCCCAGGACTGGGCTCAATGCATGTGTGTAAGGTGTCATCCCAGGTTGGGCTCAATGCATGTGTGTAAGTTGTCATCCCAGGTTGGCTGAATGTATGTGTGTAAGGTGTCATCCCAGGTAGGCTGAATGCATGTGTGTAAGGTGTCATCACAGGTTGGTTGAATGCATGTGTGTAAGGTGTCATCCCAGGACTGGGCTGAATGCATGTGTGTAAGGTGTCATCACAGGTTGGTTGAATGCATGTGTGTAAGGTGTCATCCCAGGTTGGCTGAATGCATGTGTGTAAGGTGTCATCACAGGTAGGCTGAATGCATGTGTGTAAGGTGTCATCCCAGGTTGGGCTGAATGCATGTGTGTTAGGTGTCATCCCAGGTTGGCTGAATGCATGTGTGTAAGGTGTCATCCCAGGTTGGGCTGAATGCATGTGTGTAAGGTGTCATCCCAGGTTAGGCTGAATGCATGTGTAGAAGGTGTCATCCCAGGTTGGCTGAATGCATGTGTGTAAGGTGTCATCTCAGGTTGGCTGAATGCATGTGTGTAAGGTGCCATCCCAGGACTGGGCTGAATGCATGTGTGTAAGGTGTCATCACAGGTTGGTTGAATGCATGTGTGTAAGGTGTCATCCCAGGACTGGGCTGAATGCATGTGTGTAAGGTGTCATCCCAGGTGGGCTGAATGCATGTGTGTAAGGTGTCATCCCAGGCTGGGCTGAATGCATGTGTAGAAGGTGTCATCCCAGGTTAGGCTGAATGCATGTGTGTAAGGTGTCATCCCAGGTTAGGCTGAATGCATGTGTGTAAGGTGTCATCCCAGGTTAGGCTGAATGCATGTGTGTAAGGTGTCATCCCAGGTTAGCCTGTGCAGTCCTTACAGGCTAATCAGGGACGAAGCATTTCGCTTTTATTGAATTTTCATTTAAAGGAGGTCTGTTTTAAACGAAAATTCAGTCCAGGCTGACAGTGTGGCTCTGATTAGCCTGTGAAGATTGGGCAGGCAAATCTGGGATGACACATTTAGCACATGCAAAAAGCCGAGTTTTCACAGAACAGGGCTCTTATAATAAGACAGATACATACAGATCAGTGTCTCATAGTTCCACTCATAGTTGTCTCTGTCAAACACAAAGGCCGTCCAACTGCAGGCTTCACGGAACGTCTTGGTCAGGAACTGGTTAGGATTCAGCTCAGCAGTGTTTGACTGAAACTGGTATGGCTTACCTGAAAGATGAAATTAAAACAAACTTGTATGTACCATACTGTAATCAGATTCTAAGAATTTAATTAAGGTCACTTGTTGAAGTGAATATGTTGTATATCTAGCAACCAGTAAGTCCCAGATTATGGGTTGGTTCATGAATGTGGGAGCATTCTTTAGATCACCCAATAGACACTTAACCCTTTGCATGCTGGGAAATTCCTCGTCTGCTAAAATGTTGTCTGCAGAATTTCTAAAATTAGCATTTTCTTCGATTTTTTTCAAAGAATACTATCAGAATAGCAAACAGTTTGGATCCTGATGAGACGCCACGTTCTGTGGCGTCTCATCTGGATACAAACTGTTTGCAAAGGCCTTCAAAATTCGGTTCCCGCACTGAAAGAGTTAAGCAACAGACTGGAAGGAGTCACAATAAATAATCAGCCTTAAATCTGTTATCTTAGTTAAATTTAAAGCTTTCATTATAGCGTGATTGAATACAAATCCTAAGGCTTATTTAGGCACTCTCGAGTCTGTTTCCTGGTTTGAAACAATACGTGGTGCATTAAAAGAAGATCTCTGTAACAAACCCAGACTGAGGTTCAATGCTTCAAACTAAAATAGTATCCCATTCTGACAAAACTGGGCATAATGCATGTGCTTAAATTGTTGTCCCAGATTAGCCTGTGCAGTCCACACAGGCTAATCAGGGACAGAACTTTCCGCCTAAATTGGATTTGATTTTTAACGAAAAATGTCACAGGCTAATCTGGGACGACACTTTACGCACATGCATTATGCCAAGTTTTCCCAGGACACGACTCAATTTATTGACACAACTCTGAAGGCCTCACAAATTTTCATGTACTTACCCACTCTGTACCTCACAATGCTGTGATGCCTGGACACGATGTCAAAGCATGTGAAGTCAATCTCACTGAAATAGTTTAAATATCCATTTATCGCATTTTCAACGCGACATTGAAGGTATAACACCTGATGAAATATACTAGCCTGTATTCAACACTGTGGGATATACCTGTCGCGTGCACAGACTATTTTTTACCTTACCACTGAATGATTTTTCATAAGAAATAAGTCAAGAAAACTTCAGCTTCAAAATTATACGACCTTCAACCTTTAAATCTAGTCATATGACATAATTTTTCGCCATCCGTATAATGATGAATCAGCTGAAAATGACACTTATTGCATCATTTTCCCCCCCAAAAAATTATTATAAACGCAACTTATTTCACATGTACATGTACTGTATATCGACATATTTGAATTGTCAATTTATCACATTTTCCTTATTTCGTGTAATGTGCATTGTTTATTACCCATGCATATACTTTTGAGATTTAAGAATGTACAACAAGCCATACAAATATCGCACAATTCATAAATAATCTGCAATATTTGCTTTCCGATTTAATTCACCTTAGGCATAGAGCTGTGTAAAGTATAAGATGGTAAAAATAGCACCACACTGGAATTTGGAACGTCTCATTTTGTACACGGGTATTATCCACTCATTTATTTGTTGTGTAATGGAATGTTTTCATTCTTTGTGTATTTATATATTAAATTATTTTCTTGTGCAATAAGCGCATTTACCATAGACAAATAAAAAAATGTGCAGGTTTAAACAAAATTATGTTTGTATGCAGAAATCTGCAAATGCAACCAAGTTTACCACTGGCTATTATTTGATAAACTTCTCCGCTTCATTTTAACATCAGTAATGTAGAGTACATGACGTAGCGTGTAACGAAGAAGGAAGTTTATTGAGTTCGTAAACTCATTTGAATATAGTGATAGGATGGCATAAGGGTCTTTATTTAACTATGCTAAAATAATTATTAAAGACCCTAGATGCAAAATCGACAATTATTGAGTTAAATGGATTATTAGATGGATTTTAAAGGATAATTAAAGGTAAGATACTAGTTCGAACGTGTTTTGCTATTTTTGTACTTTTGTCGTTCCCTGTTCTCTGGAAAATGATTTTAACATGGACGTCATTGATGCATCTGATCACACACGGCATTCCCATAACATTATATAAAAAACACGTTCTGCGCGTACTTAAATTTGTCGTCCTAAGTCGGAAAACGTATTGCCCTGTATATTAGGTCAAATAAAGTGTCTGTCGCTGCAATTGTCTGTTTACTCGTCGAAATTGTCAAATCGTCAACGGTGTACATGTATGTTGACATCGACATCATTTTGTCAGGAAGCAATCGCCGCCATATTGGATTTTGATCATTTTCTTTCGAAAATAAAATTAATTATAGTAAAGTAAAATCTTCTTTTTACGGTCGTAATGTGTTACAATTCGGATACTGCGTGAAATTGAATCGAGGCATATGGTTATATTTTTACTTGTTTTACAGTTTGTGTGTGAATTTTTTAAAGACTATTTTGCGTACCAGAACAAATACATTTATATCACTACGCATGGTTACATTCGTTAGTTTTTAAGCGCTTTTAAGACTGAATTAAAATTATTGTTAAGGTTATTAGATCTATTTATGTTAAATGTCAAGTAGAAAAAAATCAAATGGGATAAATAGAATACTAGGATTAGCGTTGAATACAGAGAAGTTTATGTTGCTCGGCTCGAACATCGAAAGCGCTCGCCAACGCTCGCGCTCCCAGCGTTCTAAGCCTCGCAACATAAACTTCTCTGTATTCAACGCTAACCTAGTATTCTCTTTATCTAAGGTTTGTTCCATATGATATACATGAAGTGTAACTTTCATTTA